>NC_056732.1:165634005-165794005 GCF_019279795.1 Protopterus annectens
ATTTTAAAATGACCTACTAATTATCCCTTTTCAACAGCAGCCTTTTTTTCTATATTCAACTAAAAACTCTACCTGAGCAGGTTTTCACTTAGGATTCTCTGTCCCTTTCTCTTTGCTTATACTCTGACATCAATCCCTGATAGATAAGGCAGTCTCTAGCCTACAGTCCAAATGTTATTTTTTTTTACCTCTTCTCATTGTATTACCTTTCCCGCTCTAGTTAATTGCTCCCAATATCTTGGTTCCTTTGCCAGTTTTCTCCAGTAAATTCCAGCCCCCTCTTGTCTATCCTCTGTGCTGCAGTTGCAGTCATCCCTATTGGCAGGATCTCATTTCTCCATTCTCATGTTGGCTTAGTTCTGAGAATACTTTCTGTTACTTTATGACTATATTATTTGGTATGGCTGCTGTTATTCTCCTTAAGGATCTACATCCAAAATCCCACTATCTCCTTATTTCTTGAATCCCCCCCCCCCACAATTATCCCTTTCCACTTGGAATTATAGCTTTCTGCTTGCGTTGTGTAAATGAGCCTTAACTGTGTAGCTCTAAAATATCCCTTCAAATCAAGTAATCCTAAACCACCTTTTTTAATTGGAAGGATCAAATCATCCCGCTTGACCCACACCTGCTTCCCCTCCCAGGTAAATTCCTTCAACTTTTTATTAATTATTGTCCACAACTTTTCCTCTGGCTGATTAAAATATGCCTGACCTCTATATAAAACTAAAGGGACTAAAGACATTTTCACTGCCTGTATCTTGCTATCCATATACATAAATAAGAGCTTTCAGTTTCTCAATTTTTGTATTTTTTAGTCTCTTCTCACATAGCCTGAGCTGCTGTAACAGAATCCTTTTTTAATTCATACTCCTAAATATTTAATTTTATCATGTACCAATAAGTATGGGTATTGCTGAACCAATTCATGAGTGGTTCCATAGTTTACAGTTATAGCCTTTGTTTTACCTTTAGTAATTTTATATCTCAAAAAGTCTTGAAACTGTCTCAAAATGTTCAACAACATTGAGATGTCATTTTCTTGTTTTATCAGGCATAAAATAAAAATACCATCTGCAAATAAATGCAACATTTTTTGATTATCATAACAATTACATACATTCATTTCTGAGTCTCTTATTTACTTCACCAATGGCTTTAAATATAATGCAAATAACAAAGGGGAAAGAGAACATCCCTTCCTGGATCCTCTGTTTAGACTCACCTTCTCAAAGAGGAACCCTCTCACTTTAATTTTTGCCTCCAATCCATATATCCTCTTAATTAACCTTACTGCTGTATAATGGAATGCAAATGCTCCCATTGCCCTATTTATAAAATCCCAGATTACTCTACTGAATGCTTTCTCTGCATCAAGACCCACTAACAGCGATATTTTATTACATTCTGCTTCCCTCCAGATCATTGTCTGGATTATCACATTAAATCTCTCAGTTTCTTCTTGTATCAAGAAATTAAACCCTGAAAACTGGCTACTCCATCAGCAGTGAATACCTCCATTGTTTTCCCTTCACCAGCAGTGTTTCTAATCTCTCAGTTTCTTCTTCCTGTAATACTCGCTCCATCATGTCACTCCATCCTTAATTTATTTGCACTTGTGTCTCCAGTTCTCCATTTTCCAATTCTGTTTCATCTCTTTCTCCTTCCTTCAGTAAGTTTTGCCTGTTCATCTCTCCAGCTCTGCTGCACTCTCCTCCATCATGAAATTCTCAGAACTGCAGTAGCAGCCCTTCAGCTCCACCTAGAACCTTCAGAGTTCTGCACTTCCTCTCCTCCAAAGAGAAGGGGAAGTTCCCTAATACCCTTACCAAGTTTCTCCTCGTAGTAGTAGTAGTACAAATGCCACCTTAGGTCACCCATGAAAAGAGGCCACTAGCTTAGTGTAGCTATCCCAGTCAACAAAGGATATATAAAAAATAAATAAATAGTTTTATTTATATATTGTCTTTGTTTATTAGGAGAGTCCACCTGGGGCAGCAAGTCCCATTTTCAGCAAAAAGCCCTGGGAGAAAAACTCCAGAATATACACAGAGTTGCACAATTTAAAAAATATAACATACACACATTTTACTCTGTTTAAACAATATAATATACAAAAATTTCTGGTAGATACAGTATAGTACGTACACAGTTAGGGTATTAATACAATATTTAGGCACTTCAGAAAACCTGGAACAGTAGGAGAATTAGTTAAGAAGACATAGGCGTAACAATGGAACAAACTACAAATGTAGTTGGGGACAGGTCTTAAAGTATGCAACAGAGGTGTTACTATGGAGGTAAGGAAAATATATAAGGGGTAGAGATGTTGTGGAGGTTTAGAAAAGCAAAAACAGGTGGAAGGAGTTGAAAAGGGGAGTGAGATAAGAGAGGAGAGACAGTGTTAGCAAAAACTGGTGCAGTATGTTGATGGTGTGAAAGGATAAGGCAGTACAAGTTTTGAAAAGAGAGATGGGGAGATGAGATTAAAAAAATGCAGGTAAAGATAAGAAAAGCAGTAAGAGGAATAGAAAGGAGATGAGATATAAGTGGTAGTGTGAGACAGAGGAGTAGTGTGGTATGAGAGGACAGCCTGTTGTGGTGAAGCAATGCGAAGTTAGGGATGTGGTGTGAGTAAATAGATCTGATGGAGGACAGGAGGGGGGAGGCATGATAGACAAGAAAGTGTGGCTTAGTCAGTGTGGGAGTAGGAAAATAACCATGAGGAGTTTAAGTTTTGTTTTATGTTGTGACTGAAGCTTGAAAGGGAGTTACTTAGTGATAAAGGTATGTTATTCCATAGTTTGTCAGAGTAAGTAAAGGAAACAGCACCACCAGCAATGTTCTTTAACTTAGTAGAAGTTAGGAGTATTTTACTGTTAGACTGCAGTTGTCTAGGAGGGATATATTTCTGCAGTGTGGGCTGAAGAGGGGGGCAGTTTCCAAGCTTGTGTATAATGCTGTGGGTGATCACTAGTTGGGACCACTTTAGATAACTTGGTAATTCTAGCCAGTTTAGTCATCTCAGGACTATGCAGCGGTGATTACAGTATGATAGGCTGCATGTGAACTTGGCTATTTTATTACAACAAACCTCAAGTTTATTTTTTTAGTATGTGTATGTAAGTTGGTAAAAATGGTTAAAGCATACAGAAGTGAGGGGAGGAGATAAGAAGATGCCAGGGTTTTTCTACAGCAGTCTGTGAGAAAAGTTTTAGAAGAACAGAGGAAACCGTGCTTTTTGTGGGTTTATCCGATGGCTTGGAATACATGCAAGTCAAATTTTAAGTTATCATTGAGAGTCATCCAAGTACTTTTCTGTTGGATATCGTTTCTATTTGTATGTTACTGGCTGCCCTAACACAGAAAGTTTGTTTCTGGGCACAGAGACTTTTGGAAGTAAAGAGCATAAGCTTTTTTTTTTCATATTTAGCAAATGTTGGTGGTTAACAGGATAGGATTCAACAGAAAAAAGCTGCCTTGTGAGATGTTTTTGTAGCTGGGTGAGGCCTTAAGCTGAACATATAAGGATGGCATCATCTGCATGTTGTAGAAATGATGAGCAAGGTACTGCTTTGTATAGGTTGTTTGGTAAAGATGTTAAACAAAAAGGGGCCTAGAACTGAGCCTTCGGGTATACATACTGAGATTGGCAAGAAAGAAGGGGCATAGTTCTTGTTTCCATTTTACTGATTGAAGTCTATCAAATAAGGTAGCTGTGGAACCAAGAAGGGGCTGAATGTGAGAGATCCAGACAGGCTAGTTTTATGAGTAATTCATAATGGGAGACATGGTGTCAAATGCTTTAGCCATATCTAGGATTCGGAAGAGAAATGATACTAAGTTGCCAGCATTTCTGTTAGTACTGATGATATTAGTGCTGTGGTAGCACCATGGAATGGTTTGAAGCCACGCTGGTTGAGGGACAGTAGATTACAATAAAATTATTGATTTAAGCTTCTTTGCATGTTTACTGGGGTAGTGGGCTGATCCACAAGGGAGACATTTCGACCACAGTGCAGACATATATGCATGCAAAAAACACTAAGAAAAGTAGTAATATGATACATTCATACAAAACCGTATAAGTAGAGCACCATTTAGTCGTTTTCATATGGGACAGCTTATTACAATCAAGTGTAAAGTTCGTAAGGGAGTTTATAAGCAAGACTCCATAACTATTTAGAAGAGTATGTAAGTAAGGGAAGGCTTACCATAGGAGAGAGTGAGGAAGGTTGATAGGTAGATCTAGACAGTAGCAGTAGAAGTGCTATGGGTATGAGTGTTGCAGTCTGGGTGGATGACAGTAATGCCTGGCTCTTGTGGTCTACAGAGGGAGCAAAGTGCTACAGTAATTACATTACAGGGTCTGTCTCTCTCTATAAATACATACACATACACATATTATATAGACTGCCTATATATCTATATCTTTAAAAAAGACAGACGAGTGGCTTTTCACCTCATATAAAGTGAGAGCTACATTTAAACATGGCTAGATATTTTTTTTAAAGCAGCTCATTTTCATAGCTGCTTGAAAGACAACTAAGCATTTCTAATCTACCTTGGACTATTGGCAAAGTGCTTTTTATTTCAGAGCATGTGAAGGATACAGTTAACAGAAGAAAAATAAACAACATGATACAGCTGAACAGCTGTATGCTATTAATCCATCCCCAATGCACAGGAAATGAGCAAACATTTAACACTGACAGGTACATACAAAAACTTACCATCTTTCTTTTAAACCCTTCAAAATAATGTAGTACAGCAGTTTAACATTAACCTTTAGAGTGCAGCTCACATTATCGTGCCAAAGGCAGGGACAGAACCTTGTGAAATTTGTGTGTGAAAAGCTACAGGGAAAAGCTGCCAAAAGGAATAAAGGCAGAGCAAAGAAAACCATATGAGGTTTTTGGCAGAAGCATGCAAACCTGAAATGTCATGTGAGCTGTTAAAGGCTCAGCATGCTCTGTGTAATCTGGGGTGTAACCAAAAATAAATAAATAAATAAATCATGTGGTGCAAATGTGCATGCAGTACAGAACAAAAATACAGTCTGAAGATTGTATACATCTTTAAGTGCACATTTAAAATAAAAAAAAAATGCCTGCAAAACATTTGCTTAACGATAGTTAAACCACAAAATATAACTGCATTTACAATCACTTCCTGAAGCTTAACTATACCAGACACTTCAAACTGATGTAAAATCCTCATGGAACAGTTTCTGTTTAACCTACTTAAATTCCCAAATCCCCTGTAAAAAGGATGCGTGTATATTACCTCAGCAATTCTGTCTCTCACACTCACTCACACACACACACACACACACACACACACACACACACACACACACACACACACACACACACACACACACACACTCACTCACTCACTCACTCACGCACACGCACACGCACACACGCACACGCACACCCGCACACCCACAAACCTATTCTTCAGTTTTGCTTCCCTAATTTAAATTGTATATCCGGGGAATCAACAGGTAACTCTAGTCCTAACGTCTCTCTAAAGGCAATCAAACAAGCAAGTAATTCCATTGCTCCCAAACAGTGCAACTAAAAATGTGAACCTAGATTTACTATCAAATAAAATAAGTCTGAAATACTGAACTGTGTGTCCATACCTCTGACGTAGCCACACTCACTGAGCTATGGTTATAAACTACAAGCTCCTCTTCCCAGCAACTTTACATGTCTCAGAAGTCACAAGGCAGGGGACAGAATTGGCTGTGAAGTCATGATGTGTAGAAAAAGTAACTTGAATGTTCTAGCAGTAACATTAGACTGTTTTAAGCCACAGATGGAGTAAAACCGAAGGTTCATGCAGGATCTCTCTATAACTTGTCCCTCAAACAAAAATCACTCCTAAGAGTAATTATACGGACAATAACTTGTCATTAACCCTCTCCAAAAAGGTTTTCATTTTAGGAAATGGACCTAAAGTGGGAAGCCTCTAAACTACACTGACTTAGAAAAACATTCTGCACACCTGAAATGACCCAGTTAGTAACAGAAGTTATCGATATTAACTTAAAATAATCTATGATACATTGCCCTGCACTGAGTGGTCACCACATGACCAGCTAAGCTCATTTCCATTACATCCCACATTTTCCTAACAAGGTATGAAATGCCAGAGGGTAATGTGCTAATTGTCAGATTTCAGTCAGTTAAGTTTCTTGACCATTCTTTATGAGCTAAATCCTTTTTTCATACAGGTCTTTGGTAACAGAGTGAACCTCTGTCACACAGTTCTCAGACGATGATCTGATTTTGAGTACCTCAGTTTCACATTCAGTACTCTCTCGGGTAAACACTGATACTTTAGGTAAAGCGGCAGTCAGGAGAGGCAGCCACAAAAAGATTTGCAGGAGAACATCACACATCATAAATACAACAGCATATGGTTGGGAAGGGACAGCAAAACAGTCTATTGTTAAGTGACAACAGCTCTCTGAAATGTTTGTAATAAGGACATACGAGTACAAAACTTTGCACATTCAAGAGTCTTACAAGCTAGATATCTTTCCAGCCCTAAACAATTGTGAAAGACCATGAATAATTACTCAAATGTCAAAGTAAAAATATTGCTGGCTTGCACCTCTGCAAAGACTGCAACCTCATCACTAGTCCACCTAATACAGCTAATCTGATTACAGCCCAGATCCTGGAACTGCCTCTTACAAGAGATGGAATTAGTATGCTCACGAGTACTTCATAATAGCATTTTGAGAGTCTGGACTCCAGGTCATTCCATTTCAAAACAGCCCTTGTCCTCTCTGGTCAAACGTTTCCCACTGAAGCTACTAGTTTATGGCGGCCAAGGGATATAACCCTCCATGCAGCATTCAGAGAAAAGGGTATGAACTACTTGCATCTATATTAGCTTGCTTATACACATTCTTCTCAACATAATGCTAAATCTAGGACAACAGTTACACAGGTATACAAAACCATTAATAGCTTCAGCTCCAACTAGAGAGCAATTTCTCTGCTGCATGTCTTATCCAAGACAATAGAAATGGTTGTCCAAGGAAAACTATTTAAACTTATATTAATTACAGATTACTTGCCAAAGGTTAACATGGTTTTAAGCCAAGCTGCATCAACATCATCACAACCATTATATGCTTTAGCTATTTTACAGCAAGGAAGAAATATTCTAGCCCTCTCACTGGTACAGGACTTGAAGACCTTGTTTAAGCTTATTAAGCCACAATTTACTAGCAGACAAGCTTTCTGACTTATTTTTCAAAGTCAAACCCATTCAGTGATTCTGAAATCATTTGACAAAATCATGCTTGCAAAAATTTGGAATACTTCTGCAGCTGTATCCATCCTTACAGAAATAACATAAGATTTGGTTCATGGTCCCTTATGAATTAGTTTCATTAATGAGATGATCAGGAAATACACAGCACTGAAGTACCTCTGTAAGTGTCTGACTTAAAGCACATCAGTTTGACCTCCACCATTAAGGAACCTGAAACTGTCTCACTCATATATGTAAATGCTTTAACACAATAACGAAATAAAACTTCTCAAAAACAAAAGCAATGATCCCTGCACTCTAGTGAGACTCAGTCCTAAAGCAACTGACAGCTAAGGTAACTTTACCCTGAAAATTTGAAAGAGAAAAGGCAAGGTCTCTAGTTAGACCTCTAACTAAAACTCTCAAAATTTCCCAGACTGCAGCATGTCATAGCATTGCAAACTCCTAACCCCTAAAATTTATAAAGCTACTTTCTGGTCTAAGAGCTTTCCATGCTAATCTGGATTATGAGCACATATGGAATACCAGTATATCTATCACTTCAGGCACCATCCAGATACAACTTCCTGACACCTCCTCCTTTTTTTCAGGAAGATTAGCGTTCAGTTCTGGACAACTGCAAATGATTACAACAGCAAATGTAATGCTAAGTACCCTACTATACAAACTGATGGGTCTTGAATGCTCATCCAAACCTGGAAAACAATTTGATTTTCAGGAAGTTTATAGATCAGTACACTACCATGGTGGTACACGATCTTCTTCTACAAGATTAGATAAACCATGCAAAAAAACATCCACAGCAGCAGACAGAGTGTTCCTCCTTGCCCCATACATAAAGATTCAACATATAAAGAATTGGGAGAAAAAAATGCCTCTTCAGGGTTGATGTTGGTATAATGGTTAAGGTGTTTACCTCATAAACACAAGGTAAACGGTTTGATTCTCACACTTGGAAGGGATATTAGCTTTGCTTAAAATGGCCTACAGAGGCAGCTAGCCTAGTAATTAACTATGTACCGATGTAGCACATAAAATGCATACATGTTTACATGCAAGTATATCACCTTAAATAGCTCACACTGAAACATTCAACTAAGCTTACATTATCAAATAACTGTAAAGGGCCTCTAATGTGGGTCCTGTGTGAGGGGCAAGCCCTATTTTGCTACATACATGTGGTCAATGAATTGGGACTTGATGAAACGTGTTCAGCAAGTCCTGAGTTGACCAAACATGGACTGATGAAATGAAATGTTACCTGCTACCAAATATACACATCTATCTCTCTCCATAGTAGTATGTTGCAGTCTTGAAAAGAAGAAAAGTTGTTGGTGTTTCTTCATTGTAATCAAGTTTTTTTCAGAGATAAAACAAAGAGTTAATCTTCTTGCAAACAAAATGAAAGGAATAAGAGGAAACAAAGTATCTGATTTACCATATCCTTTACATACTACAAAACAAAATATCACTTACAAAGCTTCAAACCTTGTATTTCATCTCAACACTCTTCATCATTCCTCTTGGTTTCAGCACTCAATAAGCTTCTTGGGCAGTTTCTCACACCAAATTAGAGAAGCTAAAAATCTTAAGCAGTAGCAGCTTTCTCAGGAATACTGCATTTGTTTTTAGGGTGAGGAAAACAGTTCAGACAGAGCACTGTTAGGCAGCTTACAATTCATAGTTTGTAGGTACTGTTTTCCTGTTTGTACTCTCCACCAATGTAGTACATCACACTTTTCAAAAGAAAAGTCCTTAGTGTTTCTTCAGTTTAGGCAGGTTTATTTATGAACAAAATGAAGGAGAAAAAAAAAAAAGTCTTTTGGAAACAAAATGAGGGGAAATGACAAAGCAAAATAAGTGTTTCACCATGATTTTACCCTAATTCAAATAAATAATTTTTACACAACTTCTGGTCTTGCTATGTATCCCAAAAGTTATTTCCAACAGTTCAACAAAAAACGTTCTGCAAAGCTTGACATATAGGACACCATTCCTCATCCTTCTTGGCTTTAAGTTCGTTGGTGATTACTTGGCTAACAACCCTAAAGGGCTTTTTTAAGTTTTCCAATTGTATTTGTCGTGACACCACTCATTACACGGGGGGCAAACTTTGGTATGAATGGTTGAGCAATTACAAGCTTCCTCTTTCTAACACGGACATAGTTGGCAGAAGAGGGGTAAATTTATGATTACCTATCCAGTGATCTAAGTTGTGCTTGAAAAAGTGCAGGGAGGAACTCTATTTCACATGGATGGGAATCCCATTCCAGAGAAGGGGTGGTCTCTGAGACATATACCTGTCCCTCCAACATGTTGTAATTATGTTGCAGATGAGGTTCAGGTCCGTAGATTGGGTGTTTCTGATGCTACTTTTTTTTTAAGATGTGGAACAGGTTCATAAGGGCTGTATCAGAGGTTGTTTTGAAGACCAGGTATAGATCATCCCTCAGCAATCTGTAGGAGACCAAGTCCAAGGATAAGGTTTTAAGGCAATACTTGTAGGACATGTTTTCTAAATCACAATTTATTTTTGTTATTACTCTCAGAGGACACTCCAATTATGCATATGCCTAGTCAGACACATACCGAAGGGGGCAGTGTATATACTGACTTGTCTGATGAAAGTGGAGTACAATGAAACAAAGACATCTCTGGACCTAGATGCCATTCCCTTCCTTATAAGCTGTGCAGCACAGAATGCTTTCCTTACTACTGCAGACACGATAGTCAAAAGCCAAGTCAAGGTCTACATGCATTCCCAAATCCCTGACCACAAGGTCAACTCTTAAGGGTGTATTATTAATGTAATAATTTCCAAGGGTGGTTAGTTTTCCAAAAGATTCTATTATGCATTTTTGGGCATTGAGTTTTAGACTGTAACTCTGGTGCCAGTTATTAGTCTGTCAGGCCTTCTTGGAGGATGTTTGTGCCTGTAGGGGGGTCTATGACTGCGCCTAGTTTGCAATAGTCTGCAAACTTGGTCAGGCAGAGGTCTTTGACATTGGCCTTGACTTCAGAGAAGTGGATGCTGAAAGGAAGTGGCCTTAGCATGAGTCGTGGGGTCTCCTCTAGTGACTATCTGTTTTGTGGAGGTAGACTCATCTATCCTGTCTTCTTGTGTCCTATTTATGAGCCAGCAGGCTACCCACTGGGTGACGTAAGAGTTTGTCAAGTTTTGTGAGCTTGTCTACAATGCCCGAGTGGGGTATGGAGTCAAATGCTTTGGTTAGGTCGAGGTAAATAGTATTCACCAGTCTGCCTTCATCTGTTGTTTTGGTGACCTTCTCAAAGAAATCCAACAGGTTGAGTAGGCATGACCTGCCCTTAACAAAACCAATCTGGGTTGGATCCAATGTCTGTAGCTTTCCTATGTCGTTGTTTATCATGTCCATGTTTATTCTTTCCATGGCCATACATGTGAGACTATTCAGCCTTATGGGTTGGTAGTTTCTTGGGTCCATGGATGACCCACCCTTGTGCAGAGGGATAACAGCTGCAGCCCCCCATTTACTTGGCACAAGACCTGTTTGAAGGCTACCACTGAATAGTGCTTCTAGTGGGCCCATTACATCATGTTTCATGCTATTAAGAAGGCATCCTGGGATGTTATCAGGTCCCACTGATGCAATGTTTTTGGCTATGGAGATCACATTGAGGACATGTTCCCTGATAACAGTTGAGGGAACTGCAATTAGTTATATTTCTTGACAGGTGTCTAGGAGGGAAGACGGATGTAAAACTGGAACTGAATTTATTGGCAAGCAGATTTGTTATATCCTCTGTCTCAGTACAGGTGGGCTCCATTTACAATTAATTTGGAACATTGTTGTGCACTGTCTTTGAGATTTCAGACACAGCTGAAGAATGCTTTGTGGTTGTCCTTTGCCTGGGAGGCAATTTCTACCTCAAATTTAGCTTTGCTAGACTTGGTCACCTGGGTTGCTAAATTTATTTTGATAAGGAAGCTTTTACATGGAGGGCACTGCACTTTCTATTTTTGACCACGACTTTCCTCCGTTTGATGCACGACCTATTGATGCTGAATTCCACCAGGGTGGCTTATTTTTAGAGTAAGTTATGTGCTTATTTCAGGTAGATATCACTGCTTCTATGCAGCTATATACATAATTTACAAGGTTTTTGTAAATGACTCTGCACAGGCAATAGTGCTCCTTGGGTTTGGGATCCTTGAAATTTTGCCAGAGTGTCCCTTAGGAAGTTAGCCTCTGAATAATTTCTAAAAGTATCAGGGTTTTCTGGTTTCCCAGATTTTATTTTTATTTCAAAAGAGACTGTTTTATGGACCAACATGGCCAGTGAGACAGTTACATTCAGAGAAGTGCGACATCCCCCATATCGGTGAGGACTAGGTCAAGGGTGTTTGTGGCCCTAGTAGGCATACAGACATGTTGGTCCATGACATTCATGTTGACAAAGTCCAGGAATCTTTGAGCCTGCAAGTTTGAGGTAGTGTAGGATTCCAAATCTACAGTGGGGTAGTTGAAGTCACCCAAGTTTATGGTGTTGGGTTGAATGGAAAGTGACTTGAATTCATTTAAGTAAGTGGAATGCAATCTCTGAGTCACAGAAGGGTACATATAGCTCACAAGGATATGGTATTGGATTTTGTTTATGGTAAGTTGTAGATGGAGGAGCTCATGTGTCATACTGCTTGACCAGCCTTGAGGTGTAATTATTTTTTATGTAAATTGAGACGCCTCTACCTTTTGTCTCTTTCTGTGCAGTAGCTAGCCTCAATATGTGGAAGGCATTACCAGCGCTGCACTGCCAGGGTGCTGTCTATGGCTTCAAACCAAGTTTCAGTAACTACACAGATGTGAGGAGAACTTGCAAGAAGCGGAGTCCTGTTGTTTAGAATGGCATTGAGCAGTATCACCTTTAAAATTTTCTGGGTTGGTTTAACTATGTCAGATGGTTTATCAGGCTGGTAATGCCTAAAAAGGCACTATGGGGTGGACAAGTTTTTAGCCAATATTTGAATGCCTAAAGGGGACAGGTGCAGATCATCCTTATCAAAGCATTGTGGTTAGTCTATCATATTCTTCTAGGCTGACAAATATTGTACACCCCCAAATGACACCAAAAAGTAAGCCAATTATTAAAATCAGTCAGGATTATCTTTCTGGCATCTGTCCTTCGGGGGACACCATTCTATTATCAATCTCAGTAAACTCCTCCTGGCTTCCGCTTCACTCAGAGTTCAGGAGATCGAACTCTTAGTAGGGTAATGGGCCTAAATGCCTCTTTCTGCAGTAGATTCACAGTACCTTTTTTTTAGTCCTGTTTGTCTGCTTATCTTCTCTTTAAATGGACAGAGTTCTCCATGCTCATCAGCCACTTCTAATATTTGTGCATGTGTGTCTGTTTATATACAGACACACACAATGGTGTGGGTGATGACACATGCATACTGACAAGCAAAACCTATCTACAGAAGTATTACTGGAAAAAAATTAAAGTTAAATTCCTACTATGATAGATATGCAGGACCAGGTAACATCTTATTTCAGGATGTGAGGGTAGCATGGAAGGATCCCCTCTCTAGAATTCTGCTAACAGTGGAAAGCAGGGCACAAGACAAGATGAAAACAAAGCAGAAAGTGCTCTGCAGCAACTTCCAAACCCATACAAAACTGACAAGATGGAGAAGGATGGTTTCAGAGAGGAAGAAGAAGATGGACCTGGCTCCGAATATTTATTGTTCTGGTAAGTTCCTATGTGAAAGACTGATGCATCCTCCTCTACCTCTAGGACCGGGTCTCAAGCATAACTTGTTGAATAGATCACTGCAGAGGTTGTCCAAAATACTGCAACTCTAGAAGGACCTGAACAGGAAATCCCAAACACTTTATGCTAACAGCCGACATGACACTAATGTGACCATCAGGGAGATGCATAATAACTCTGGATGACAGGTGGGAATTATTAATGCAAAACCTTGCTTTTGGGAATAGATGTGAAAGACAGAGAAGTACAGCCTAAAAGCAGTATGCTGTTGAGGCCCCAGAAGATTCTGATTACAGTGAGGTAATTTACAGATCAAGAACAGAATACCTCAAAAATCAAAGAAAGGATTAAAAGGATCACAATATCCATTGTAAGCATCTACATAACCTCAGACAAAAATAACCCAGTTCTAGAAGACATCCTTTACTGGATCTCTACTAATGCACCACGGAAAACAATAATTATAGGAAATATAAACACTGACTGTTTCACAATAAACTCAAAACCACACAAAAGCATCTGACTGTATGGATTCACCAACCAATCAACTCCCCAACAAGAAATAAATTATCTTCAAAAAATTTACCTTAGGCTGGATCCTAGTATCCCACCGAAAAATATATGTCCTATGGGGCAATGCCAAACTCCCTTAGTGACTATCTTCCTATTTATCTAGACACGAAAGACAAATACCTGGTAAACACCACTTTAATAAAGTACAAAATCTATCTAAATTCCGAACTGAAACTTTTAATGGAAACTTAAAGAATCATAACTGTAACATGCTAACAAAATCTGCCACTAGAAAATGTTATCCTAGAATTAAACAATACTTTCTTAAATATCCTAAATAAGCTTGCTCCTATCAGGACAAAGATAATTAAACTAAACCCACTATATGGCTTTCCAAGACTACAAAACAACTCGTGAATAAGAGAGATCAGGTATGGCAATAAGAACACCCCCCCCCCCCCCAAAAAAACTGCGGCAAATAACGAATGACAAAAAACTACTATACATTCTACCAGGAAAACACAAGTCAAACCCTAATCTATTTGCAACATCAATTAATAAACTCCTAATCCCTGTGAAAACAACCTAACCCACTCCATCAACTTCATATTTGAGTAAAACCATAGCTTCTCAATATAATTTACATTTCATTGAATCAGTAGTCTCCCTATTCAGTAACACTACTGCCAATAACACATCACTTTGAACCCAAGTGACCGACAACCCCAACCAGTTCTCATTTAAAACCAGTCTCAACATCCTTTGCCAAGAAACTCTGATTAAAACTGGAGCCCGCTACTCTAAGCACTGATAAGCTCCCCTCAGAATACATCAAAATTGCTGTTGATGCTATAGCCTATCATTCACTTCCATCTTAAATCAACAGCTCCACTGAAGAAAACTATGTCCCTCATCTCCGGAAAAAATCCTTGGTCATCCCTCTAGATAAAGGCAGTGCCTCCACAAAATTCTCCAATTACAGACCCATAGCAATTCTGTCACCGCTATCTAAACTTCTTAAGAAGTGTATCTCCTCACAACTTCTTAGTTAGAAACTAAAAAATTTAATTCTTTCACCTGCTCAGCATGGTTTTACACTCTGTCACAGCACTGCAACAGTACTGTTGACTTTCACTAACATAATTAACCACATCATAAACTCTGACAACCCTGTATCCATACTCTTCCTCAATCTGTCTAAAGCATTTGATATGGTCAATCACCAAAATCACCTACATAAACTTACCTTATATGGCCTAACAGACTCTGCTTGTTCCGCAGTTTCCTAACAAGCTGATTTCAGGTTGTAAAGTGGCAGAATGACAATTCCTCCTGCCTTCCCAACTCAACTGGAGTTCCGCAAGGCTCCATACTGGGCCTCCTTCCTTCCCAACTCCACTTGAGTTCCCCAAGGTTCCATACTGGACCCTCTACTATTCAATCTCTTTATAAATGACCTGCACACTGTATCGCAGCATGCATCAGTCATTCAATATGGGGATGGCTCTGCTGTTATCTGCACAGCTAGTAGTCTACCTACAATCCAACAACTAATGCAACAACCCATTGAAACCTGTCTAGATAACTCTCAAGTCTTCTCAACCCCCAAAAAGCTAAACTTACTATTTACCCCCAAACCGTTTAATGTTCATGAAAACCACTTTTCAATAAACTCAAAGAACAACACTAACACAACTTGTATAACATACCAACCTACTAGGAATCATCACAGATGACCAACTGAAATTTTACCAACATATTCTTCAAGTAATAAAAAATATCAAAAACTGGTCATTCTTTATAGACCTCAAGCCTTTTTAACTGATTCAGCTGGGACTATAGCCACAACCTACCTACACCCTACCCTCCTATATGCATCTCCAGTACTAACAAACCTATCATCTACCACAACTCTTAAACTACATCAGTGCTATAACAAAACTGTAAAGTTTACTGCAAATCTGCCCACTGTTTACCTCTAAAAAACTAATCTGGCTGGAACTCACTTAAGCGCAACTACTTATAATACACACACTATTTCTCAAACCAAATAAATGCCCAAGTCTTAATGCTCTCATCTTGCCGTACTCTCCAAACAGAAACTTAAAATCTGCTGACAGACTGTTACTTACCATTTCGAAATCAAAAAAACACATGGGGAATATATTCCAAAAGTGTCTCCAGAAAATGGAATACTCTGTCAGTATCTCTAAGATAAATTATCAATCTAAATTTATTCAAAGTCAAAATGAAACAACACCTTCTAAGAACATGGGTCTTCAGCTGTAAAACCCCAAGCTGGTAACTCTCTTCCCAGAGATGAGCTTATAACTATGCACTACCTGCCCATTCTTTGTAGAACAATCTCTATATATAATGTTTCAAATCGGGTTTTTGAATTCCATCAACAGCAGTTCAAAATAATTAACATAACTGTATTTTCTATAAGATAGAAAGCACAATGTAATACTATGTACTGGAAATCCACCACATTTTGTATATTATTGTATTGTTGTAGTATAATGTTCTATGTTTTATTGGCGTACAATATAATGTGGAGATTTTCTCTCAAGCCCTCCTCTGAAAATGGGTAACCTGCCCAAATAGACTTTTCCCAGTGAAGAAATGCAATAAATAAATAAACAGAGAAATTACAAAAATGCTTAGACAATAAGACCTCCAACAGCCTGACAGAAATGGAATCAGTCTGGGACCTCATATTTGAAGATGTATTAGGCCAAAGGATGAAATAGTAGATGTAGATTTAAACATTAACATTCAAATCCTACAGAAGGAAAGGATTTTCAAAGGACAAAGATGCAGCATTTTATTAAGGAACTGCTTAACAATATGGTGCTAAGTCACAACACCTCCCCACCCCGCAAAATCAACATGCATGGAAATAGCTGACACGTGCACTCTGAATCTACAGTGACTGAGGACTAAATCACACAGTTGCCCTAGATAAATCAAGATTACCTGCAAACTGACTGAGTGGGATGGTGCATGGTACAGTTCTGCCTAAATTAAGAATCATTCCCAATTTAACGCACAAACCTACTCAGAGGAAGGCCTCCCAGCAGCAGCATCAATTACCTCTGAGGGCCCTGTACACAACCCTCCAGCAGATTCCGCCAGGTGGATATATACAGGAGTCTCAAATCCCAAGGGTTAAAGAATCCATCTAATGCTACCGCTTTCCAATCTGTTGCACCAAAAGAATAGGCAGAGACTGTACGCTCTCAGCAAATAAGTTAATATCTGGAAAACCACACTTATGGGAGATCTGGAACAAATAATTTATCTGAATACACAGTTCCTTCATTTCTCAGGGGTGAAATCTGATGAAAGTGATACATCTTGTTATGGCCCACTGCAAGATGAAGGCAACCTCCATACACATGGGGGGTACATCAATATGGCCCCTAGCTTGTTTACATGTCACATAAAGGAATGGATCTCTAACCAGACGAAGAAAGGTCATGGGTGCAGCAATGTTTTTCAGGCCTTTTAAGCCAGGAAAACATCCTTATCCCCAACTAATGTAGAGGACATTCTTCAGAAAGCACACTCTTTGCATTTCATAGGAGACTAGGTGAACCTCCAGCTCCTAAACAAAGCATCCATCATCAGAATTTGTAATGAGTTTGGTTGCACAAAGGTAAAACCCATCAGTACTGCAGGAACCATGAGGGCCTAGTTTCAAAAATAGGTCCATAAAAATGTGATGATTCTGAATCCTCTGACATCTCACATTCCACTGCAAACCCCTGCCCCCCACATAAACAGGCATGTAAATGGCATCATGAATATGGTTGCAGCCATCACCCTAAAAAAATCACAGCAGATTCCAACGGTGGACCATACAGTGCATTGTCATCCAAATAATTAAGGACATAAATTCCTGAGCCATCGCTAAGGACAGGAGTGAACAAGAATTTCAGGCATTCCCATCTCCATTTTTTTTTCAAAAAAGGCAACCATCCAATCAGAAGTCAGTAAGGACCTTCTCCAATCAATGGAGGCCTCCAGAGACAGCAGCCAAGGGAGTGGGCAAAGTAGGGGCATTTCCAGGGAATTTCTTCTTGTGGCACCATCAAGCCAGTTGCCCAGGTATGAGAAGAGAAAACTATCAGTCAGCTGGAATGTTTTGGCCACCATGGGTAACAGCTTGGTAAAGACTCCAGGTGCAGAAGAAAGACCAAATGGCAACACTTTTTGAGGGAAATGATGTTCACTCAAAGTGAAATGGTGGAATAACCACTGTAGCCCTCAAGTGATGATATGCAGGACTCCCAAGATGGCTGCAGACTTATAAACAGGTTTAATACAGCTCTCTCAGTGTGAAAACTGTAAATGTGAAAACATCCCATAAAACCTACATAACTGGATAAAATTCAAATACTGAGTATTAGTCACACTGCTTGGATGTCAGCAAAGAAGAAATTTGGAGAAAGTAACAGAAAACCAACCAAAAAAGACGAGAATACTCGAGCTGAGAAGAACTTTGCAGCTGTTCAGCAAAAAGCAGGAGACATCTTCAAGTGACTTAGAGATACAAATAACTCAAATCTACTCAGAGGTGTTTAAAACAAGGGAAATACCGAAGGAATATATACAGCCAAACAATAAAAAGCTGGAAAAAAGTAGAAGGTGCCGTAACTAGTTATTCAGATGAGCTAATAAAACTGCAAAAATCAGAGGTTGAAATGAAGAAAAAGCCGGCTGAGCATGAAGCCTCTCAAGAAGAGCTGTTTCAAAAAATAATAAGCATTAGAAGACACAGCATGCAAAAATAAAAACAGATTTTCTGCTGTACTAGAGAAACTGGAAGCAACAGACTGTATTAATTTTTTGAAAGTGCAAATAAGCAACTGGAGTGGTGTTTTACAGCAGGATTTTGATAACAGAGTAATTAATAATGAGTTATGAGATAGGATTAAACATTTTTAATTAAAACATTTTGAAAATATTAAAGTTATTTCACAAATAATTAATCAAATTAATTCAGCTGACTTCAGATTTATTTAGCAAGTCAGTGAACTAGTTTTCAGCCTCAAAATAGAATAAAATAGTCAAGATATCCGTATCTGTTCAATTTAAACAAATATTTACACATAAGAGCAAAAGAACATTATGGATACATACACAGCAGTTAAAGTAAATATACCTGAACAATGAATAAGACAGCAAGAATGAAAATAAGAAAAACAGAAATGTAATGATAAAATACACAGAATTTTCTAATTCATTTCTCAGTGGGTGTTAAGGTATGTGTACACTGGCCAGGTAACCTTATTCCACTGATATGTGCAGCAGAAGCATTCTAATGTACACCACACACTACTACATTACAGATATAGTTATAAGGAAGTTTCTGAAGAGAAGCTGGGGTAGTATGCATATATATATATACAACAACTGAATTCAATCAGTTATCTGTTTCAGTAAAAAAGATTAGTTTTTCATTTCAGAAAAAAATGGATAGCAAAATACTTCAGCAGCAGCACAATCAGCACTTAGAAGGGAAAAATGTATTAGCAGTTGAGCATTCTGCAGTAGTACAATTCTCATAAATGCATATCTGCATCCACACACACACTTTAAAATATTACTGTTGTTACCATGGAACAATACAAACTTGGTGGAAGCATCCTTTTCTTCAGATTTTGAAAAAGTGGCATCTTCATTTGAAATCACTAAAATTAATAATGCCTCTTACTACATACTTGGAAATCTTTAAAACTTCCAGTTTCCCTTTTGGGTGGGGACACCGACTTCAACACCAAGTAAACTGCTCAGCTGTACATGCGTTCATAAGAAGACAAATATATTTAAGTAATTGGGGTTTGCCATTTAACACGTATGACTTCTCAGCTTTTCTTTTATGTTGGTGATAATCATGCTACAGTTCCCTATGGCTCAATCCAGTTTAAATATTTTAAACGTTTTCCTGCTCTAGAGCATACTCCAAAAGCCATCATGACCCAGCTCAAGTCATGGAATTGGCACAAGTCTACTAAGGTGCTTCATAAATATGATCAAAGACGAAAAAAAGTCAAACTGCAACTAAACGATCACGGAAAGCCATGCGCATAAACAGTACTGTAGTCTCCACATAATCTCTTTACAAAGTGTTACAGCATATGACTGCCTTTTCGCAATATGTGAAAAGTGTTTGTAAAATACAGAAACGTGCAGAGTTCCACAGGTAGAATTTTATTGTAAAACTAATCCTCCCCCCTACCTCTACCTCACCAAATATAAAACTTGCTATATTTCATTCATACCCATGAGCGGCGGAATGTTACACCTCCAGCAGCCGACAGGCATGCTTATACTGCTAAGCATTTTTATAAAGCAAGCTATGAAATTATGAACCTGTGAAAATAAACCAAACATATGTAAATATCTTGTGAACAGGAAGATTTTAAAAAGTGCAAACAGCAATGTTTTTCAAAAAGAATTCATTACAATGATAGAGTCAATACATTCAAATTCTTTACTTCAGTGCACCAGTATAATATAATACAAAATATCAACTTTATATTTTTCTCTACACTTTCACAAAAAAATTCTTATCTTATCACACACACACACACACACACACACACACACACACACACACACACACACACACACACACACACACACACACACACACACACACACACACACACACACACACACACACACACACACACACACACACACAGAGTACTAGCAGAACTTTTGCTAGCCATGCAAACGTTCATATGATGACGAGCCACTCATTTCTGGGTGCCTGTTTTTCACGCAACTGGGTATAGAAAGGGGAGCCACAACTGAATTGATCCTGTGGATTCAACATAAAGAAATAAATAAAATAAAATAAATAAATAAATAAATATCACCAGCGTAGTGCATTTTGTATTGATAGTAGTCCCACATTTAGTTTTCATACTATACCCCTCAATAACATGTAGCTCACTGAATTTTGAAAATAATAAAAATACGGAAAAATATATATATAAAGTGAAAAAGTCATTTGATTAAGCATGACAGCTATAAACAATGTCAATATGTCATAAGGACCTATGGATGTCAACTGGAAATACACTAGAATGTGTTGTAGGTGAGAATGGGATACTTAGTCCAAATACTTCTCCTTACATCTCCTAAGAAGAGAGTTTTGTGTCAATTAAGCAGAGGCGAAATGTGTATTTTTTCTGTTGCAGTTAACATCTGCAATGTATGAACAAACTACATCCAGTACAGATCGAGAACAGTTCCATGAGCTCAACACATCAACAAATCCTGATTTAGATTAAACAAACTATTCACAACTACACTGGTTGGCCCTTTAAACTGGTGTTTTCTGTGGGTGACTGCACTTCCTGCACCCTGGTTCTTACAATGATTATTTTCTGGGTCTCTATACCTGTTGAGATAGTAAGAAATGTACTCCAGAAGTAACCATTACTGACAAAAAGTACAGTTCTGTACACTTACCATAAATGTAGATGTTCGAGTGTATTCACTTGTTGCAGTCATCATACTTGGGTTTTCCTGCCAGGGGTAGCCCTCAGATGGCCCGAATCCCAGAGGCTTAGTATTTCTGCATCAGTTGTTGTCGCTTAAGGACTGACGTCAGGTTGTCAGTGGTATAAAAACAGGAAGCCGACGCCATTACACCAGTTTTTCTTGCCCCAAATGTCAGGAGCTCCCAAAAGGGAGCTAAGTTATGGTGGAGTAACACCACCAGTATACAGTATATACCAAAAGCCCTGTAAGGGTGAGGAAGAGAGAGAGAGAAAGAGACACGGGGGCTGGAGAGTGGGAAACCAGGACTGCAACAGTAAATACACTCAAACATCTACATTTATGGTAAGTGCACACAACTGTACTATGTTCTTCGTGTTTCACTGTTGCAGTCATCACACTTGGGTTGATTCCCAAAGCTGAGGAGCGGGTGGAGGCAGTCAAGATGAGTTGGGGCTGGCTAGAATGCCGTGCAGGACTGCGGTTGCAAAGCCTGCCCTGGATTTAGAAAAGATAGGCAAGGTGGTAATGCTTGGTGAATGTATGAACAGAACTCCATGTTGCAGCTTCCAGGATGTCTCTGGTAGGGACCCCCCCTGAGAAAGGCTGTAGAGGTTGAAGTTGCCCTAGTTGAATGTGTTCTGACCCCCAGTGGGGGTGGTTTCCCATGGTGTTTGTAACATAAATGGATGCAGTGTGCTATCCATTTGGAGATGGTTTGTTTTGATATGGCTTTGCCCTCTGCCCCTGGTGCAAAGCTGACTAGTAGCTGGTCAGATTTCCTAAAGGGCTTAGTCCTATCCAGGTAAAATCTGAGCTGTCTGTGCACATCTAAAGAGTGCAGGATCCTTTCCCCCTTATTTTGAGGTTTAGGGAAAAAGGTGGGCAAATGAATAGATTGGCTGAGAGCCACACTGGACACCAACTTAGGCATGAAAGCTGGGTTAGTCCTGAGGGAGACCCTGTCAACATGAAAAATGATGAAAGGTTCCATAGCCATAAGTGCTTGTAACTCAGACACTCTTCTAGCTGAAGTGATGGCCAGAAGCAAGGCTGTTTCCCAAGAGAGAAATTTTAACTCTGCTGAAGCTACAGGCTCAAAAGGAGGGGGGGCAATGAGCTTTTCCAACACAAATTTAAGGTCTCAAGCAGGAATAGGGGCTCTCCTTGGTGGCCTTAAGTTGTTAGCCCCTCTCAGGAATTGTTTGATGAGAGGGTGCGAGAACAGAGGTGGCTCAGTGCTATAATGTGCAGAGATGGCAGAGGTATGGATTTTAATGGAAGAGAAGGATAGGCCCCTGTGGAGTAGTTCTGCTAGGTAATCCAGGATGAGAGGCAAGGAGGGCTGTGTTGGGTCAGCTCCTTTAGCCTGGATCCAGGAACAATACCTTTTCCACTTGATAGCATAGGATTTTCTAGTACTGGGTCGTCTGGCTTCACATGTGACATCCAGGACTTGTTTGCTTAGGGTGTCCACTGGAGGAGAAGTTAAGGAATAAGCCAGGCTGCTAGGTTCAGTGTCTGCAACTGTGGATGCAAGAACTCCCTCCTGCTGAGTCAGGAGTTGGAATCTGGGGTAGGTGCCATGGAGGCAACGGGGACAGACGGCGCAGTAGTGGGAACCAGTGTTGGTGTGGCCAGTCTGGGGCAATCAGGACTGCCCTTGGTCTTTCCTCTCTTGTTTTGAGTAATACTCTGGTCAGAAGAGGTAGAGGGAGGGGGGGGGGGGGCAGAGCCTGAATGGCTAACTGAAAGCAGCAGTATTTTAGAGCTCTAGACTAATTTACATAATTAGAAACTTTGGTGAAGTTTTACAAATAATTTCCTGTCAAAAAGCTAGGAGATATATTCACTTGTTAAAATAAGTAACTCAAAGAATACTCACCAGGATGCTGCCTTAAAGAAGGAATTACAACAGATGGCATCTACCCTGCAGGAGTTGTCTTTGAAGATGGATGATTTTAAGGAGAACCTGGAAAATCTTAAAACAAGCAGTCAAAAACAGGCTGATACCCTCAAGGAAATGCTACAACAACACCAGACAAGGATAACAGGAATAGAGGTTTTTCTAAATGACTTAGAAAGCACACTTAAGGAAGAGGAAACACAGAAAGAACTGCTTCTTAAACAAAACACTTGGTTGGTTAATAATGTAGATGACTTGGAAAATAGGGAGAGGAGAAATAACATCAGGATTTTCGGATTACCTGACACAGAAGGTGAGGATATTATTTCCTTTTTATCAAGCTGGATCCCTGACTTTTTAAATTTAAAAGAAGGACTTTCCTTTGGCATTGTAAGGGCACACAGAGCTCTTGGGAAACCTGCCACTAACTCAAACTCTCCTCCTAGGTCAATAATTATCAAATTTCTTTCATACTTGGACAAGGAACTGATTTTAAGATTTGCTTAGGGGAAGGCACCTCTAAAATATAATCAGAGCCTAATAAGATTTGGTAACGACTATTTATCTAGAGTAATCGAACAAAGGAAAAAAGTGTGGCCAATGATAAAGTTTCTGAAACAAAATATCATCAAGGCACAACTTGCATATCCAGCTAAGATAAGAATGCTGTATGCCAACGATATGAGGACTTTTATTGACTTAGAGGAAGTCTCTTCATTTATTAAAACTAATAATGTGATCACTTTACCAGAAGATATGGATTGGATGTCACCTTCGCTCAAGAAATCAAAAGAAACAAATGTCTGGACAGATGTCAAAAATAAGAAAAAAAAGACTGATACTGTTATAGCCAAATCTCTCAAAGCATCTACTATGATATGAATTGTTTTAACATTACTTTAAAGGACCAATTTTACTGCTTGGAATTTAAAAACAAAGGTAACTAACTACTGGAATCTTTATCTATATTTTTTGAAACTATATGACACATGAGAGTTTTCACACTACCTCAGGTATGTAAAACAGGGTACTTTTCTTTCACAGAAGGAGGGTTATATAGCACATAAAATATTTAGTACTTTTCCGTTATTGGGGCAACAACAAAAATGCGGTCGCTGAGCTGCGAATGTACACAGAACACAGAACCAACAAGGTTTAACAGATGTTGGTTCACTTCATATGTCTTTATGTCACTGTCACTGTAATACAAGTTTGTCATACCTGGTGGTCTGACACTATTTCTTTGTAAGTCTTCATTTTGAATAGTTGGCAGTTTTTACTTTAACGGTTCTTTAACCAGTTCTTGTCTAAGAGGTGACATAATTTCCGCAAAGCTCCTTTCTACAGTTACTCAATGCTATATATACATATGATGCGCATTTTACAAAAAAATTAACATGTTTTCTGACTGTGATGAATGGAGGGTGACTTTTTTTTTTTATTTCAGGTGAAAGCTGCTAGCAGACACGTAAGTGGTGTAGTCTGAAATGTTTTTTTTTTGTGTCTGCTTTTGTTGGTTAGACAATGAAATTGCTGCTGTCCTACAGACACACATATATATGTATATAGACTTTTTTAAAATGTGGAATCAGTTCTTCCGTGGTTGCCATCCATTCTTCTTACATGTGTTTACTGTAACATTAGTTTCTATTATCCCTTGAAGCAAATCGTGAGTCACTGATACTTGTAATACTGTACTGATTCTTGGTGTTGATTATCTTGTATTTTGAGACCAACATTGTCCTGCCGATACCTAGCATCTTTCTTCTTTTTCTACTAGCAATATGGAATTAAAGTCACCTGATACAGTGCAGCCCTTTAAACGCTGATCCTGCATACACAGGACGATGCACGTATGGCGAGCAAACGGTTATCTCTTTCATTGCTGGGGCAGAAGTAATGGCAGTTAATTTCCATTATATCGCTTGATAACCTGCACTAATACTAGTCAGACTGCAAATGAGGAACATAATTTTTTGTAAAAGATATGCTGTTTGACCTTGCTGGTTCTATGTTTTGTGTACATTTGCCCATTTTGACTGTTGCCCCGATAATGGAAAAGTACCAAACATTTATACTGTAAATCAACATACATAGTATATGTGTATTTTCTCTTAATTTTCTTTCTTTCTCTCTTCTCTCTATTTTCATTATTTATTTTAACTGCATTTTGCCTCCCTTTCTAAATTCTCTCCTATTTACTATACTAATATAGTCTGTATATGTTTAATAACTCACTAACTTTACACAGATGAGTAATAGTCTAAAATAATCTAGTTTTAAGGTAGACTAATTGGAATAGTGAACTTAATTAATTATTACAATATTTATTACATTAATGATGGTCACTGTTATGCTTATTGGGATTGGGGACATGTTTGTGATTAACTCTGAAATGTTCCATTCATGTGCATATGTCCTTTGAATTTTATATTAACAAATACATAAAAAAAGAAGGGGAAAATGTACAGTTGGTTAAGAGAAGTGAAGCTTTCATCATATTCTATTTGCGTTGCCATAGCAACAGTAAACAATTGCTGAAGTTTCAAAGGACATTGTGAATCTGCGAAGTGCATTTAGCCTCACAGATAACAAATAAGAAAAAGTAATGCTGTTTAGTTATTAAAATGAAAAACAACCTAAACAAGGTAAAATAAATACATACTAGGACTATTTGTAAATATTTTATGATTTATCCTCACAGGATTACATATTCCTTGAAACACAACTGAAATGTTCCCAAACTACATGTGCACTGAAATGTAGCTGCTTGATTAAAAAATATTACTCACTTTAACATGCTGATTTCACAAGCTGTCTGCACTTTAAAAGTTACATTTTATATGTTACTTGAAATTGTCAGTCCCTAGAGCATATGAAAAGATACATATTACTTTTTGCAACATGCTATCTTTGCAGTTACCTCACACTCTGTACAAACTCACTTGGTAATGAATAGCTTATCAGTTTAAATATTAAATATGCCCTTGAAATGCTACTGACATTTTGACAAAATATAATCTGAACTGTAAAATGAATGACTTGAAAGAAGTGAAGTAATGCATAGATTCCAAAGACAGTTCTTGACAGTACAATAAAAGTAAAAAAATATATTCACAAGGAAGTATTGAAATGTTTTAGTCTTCCAGTCAAAATAGCTTACTGTCAACATTTTGCGATATCAGAAAGTTTGAAGAGCTAGGAAATTACTATTATTTGTATTTAATGATTATTAGACAGATGTTAGACTCTGCTTAGTTTAATGAATTGTGACATATGTTTATGAGGAAAAGTGGACTCAATTACTCATATTGGACTACACATTCCTGGAAACTCAACTGAAATGTCCCCAAATTACTTGTGAATTTAAATGAAACTGCCTGATTAATAACCATAATTTACTTTAACAACCTGAATCCATAAGCTATCTGCTCTATATATGCTACATTACATATGTCACTTGCATATGATAGTCTCTAGAGCACACGAAAAAATACATTATTATTTTTGCAACACGCTATATTTGCACTAACCATAAATTCGAAACTAACTCAACTGGCAACTGACAAGTTATTTATTTGAAACATCAGTCTAAATATTAATTGTGCCCTTGAAATATTGTTGCCGTTTTGACAAAACAAAACCTGAATTGAAAAAGGAATGATTTGAAGAAGTGAAGTATTGTACAGATTTCAAAGATAGCTATTGCCACTAGAATATACGTAGAAATGCATACATGCAAGGAAAAATTTAAATGCTTTATACTTTTAGTTAAAACAGCTTACTGTTACATTTTTGCTTTATCAGAAAATTTAAAGAGCTAGGAAATTATTTCTAATTTGTCTTTATAATGTTTACTAACGTGATGTTAGTCACTGACTTGTTTAATGGATTGTGAGTCATGTACAAGGCGGACTACTGAATGTTATTTCTGTTTACCTATGTTTGCTGAATTTCTTTTATTAGTACTGATTTAAAACAAGGGAAAGAAAGGGAAGGGAAATCTCTGTTTTTGGTCAAGGGAGGAGAGGCTTAAGAGTATTCTAACTCCCCTGAGAACTCTCTAAGATGCTCTAAATATTATTTGATTAATACTTACCTAAGGTAAGTCTTGATTACCATATAGGTACCTTCACATTCATTCTAGACCTGATGTGATTACCCATTCTGGAAGCAGGAGGTGCCCTATGCAGGATGGGAATTGTCAGGGTGATCATAGTTCATTCTTATACTCTGCTTTGTAAATCTATAAATATGTAAAAGCACTGCAGACTAGAATGTAGGGCACCTCTTCTCTGAGTCAGGATACCACTGATAAGCCATGTCTTTTCATAAGTGTAAGTTGAAGTTGGTGAGCTGAAGAGTGGGAAAGTAAAAGAAGACAGTATACCTACAGTAAATTCATATTTCATTGGTAATCACTTATTGTCTCCTGTAGAGTCCTTTTAGTCAAATTATTTTAGTAATAATCTATTTGTTGTTGGCTTATTTAGTGTATGCTCCTCTGTTGCATTTAATTTATCCAAAATGACATATCTGACATGTTTGGGATCTCTTAAGGGTAAATAAATATTGGATATTTTATAAGTCAACATAATTGTTTACACTACTAACATTCCATCTTGATATATAAAATACTATAGAACAATAATAGAATAATACAGAATTTCATATCTCTTTTAAGAAAATTCTCCATATAATAATTTAACATATGGAGCTCAGTTGATACTGTTGGTTAAAGGTATAAGTGATAATCCAATAGATCTGTCTTTATCTATTGGATTAGGAATGACTTTCATTCCGTGTTTAATGGGAAATTCATATTTACTTGTATTTGATACTTTAGAATTAATGTTTTATAGAAGTACTTTTTTAAAGCCTGGCCAGAATTTTACCCTACTTACATTTAAAGAAGAAAGAACATTAAATTACACTCTCAAGTTTACACACATAAAAATAACATGCAATGTTATTAGAGAATATGGTAGAAGTACTATAATCAAAATAAAAAAAAAAGAAGCAAAAAGTTTCTTCCAACAATAACTTGAAATGGATTTAACATTCTTATCATTAAATACTAATGGCTAAAATAATGCAAATAAAAGATCAGACTTACTAACATATTTAAATCTAAATAAGGCACAAGTAGTATTTCTCCAGGAAACGCATTAAGACTAATGCTAGCTTTATTTGGAACCCTAAGGACTATACAGTCTTAACTTAATCTTCCTATAGAACAAAGACAAAAGGAGTATTAATTCTCTGGAAGAAAAACATAATCATTCCAAAAGTTATTTATAAATATGAAGACAAAGAAGGTCTACTAGCATTTGTTATAATTAAATTTAACAACAGAATATGGACCTTAGCTAATCTATATTGGTTCCCAGGAATTGGAGCTGGAACGGTTAAAAAACACCTAGATTTTATTTGCAACAATTATAAAGGAAATCTTATACCGGGAAGAGACTTTAATTGTACCGTAGAAGCTTCTGAAACCACCAAGAAGTCTTTTCACATAGCAACTATTTCAAAATCCTTAAAAAAATGGATTGATTCATTTCATTTCATTGACACTTTTAAAGTAAAAGATGATAAATCCTTATTAATTAATTTCCCATAAAGACCATAGATTTGGAACACAAACCAAAATAGACAAATTATTTGTAGTTCAAGATTTACAAACAAAAATCCTCAACTTCTCAATAGTTCCATGCCCCTTCTCAGATCATGACTCCCTGATAATGAAGCTCCAAACAGAGTTTAAACCTTTAATCCCCTCAACTAGAATTCAGACCCTGGATGTCGTCAGAACTACAATTATTTCTTGAAATTAATAATACAACAGAAATCAGTAGAGTCATGGTTTGGGACTCATTAAAAGTGTATTTATTTGGTAGGACCCTTAGCTGGTACAAAAACAACAGTTAGAGAGTGGGAATCTGAATCATTAGACTTGCAAACCAGACTCTTGACAGCAAAATCTAAAAAAAATCAGAATTGTCCAGAAGTCAAAAAAGAAATAGAGGAACTAAATAAAAAATATAATGAAATTATAACGCACAAAACTTGTCTAGCCTTGGAAAAAATAAAAATAAACTATTAGCCACCTCCTCCAGGTATCTATATAACTTATCTACAAGAATTAAAATACAATCTAAAGCAAATAACATTAGTAGTATATCATGAAAAAAAAGGGGAAAAAGTATCAGATATAGGAGACACCCTTGAAGCATTTTGTTTCCATTATATGGAATACTTCAAAAAATAAGATTTAGATACCAACCAAATAAGCTTAGATACAAACATTATCAATATAAAAAAATTCCCGAAAACTTAAAACTAGACCTAAAAAAACATATATCCTACAAATAAATTGTTGACAAAATAAAAGAAAGTAAATCTAACAAAGCTCCACGGATAGATGGTATAATTATGGAAATTTACAAACTCTTCCCTTCAACAGTAATCTCCCTTTTTCATCAAACTTTGCTAGAGGTCCAGTCAGAAGCAAAAGTACCACCCTCATGGAAATATTCTCTCGTAACACCAATTCTAAAAAATAATAAACCATCAGACCTTTGCACCTCATATAGACCTATATCATTACTGAATAATGATTACAAAATATTCATGTCAATACTAGCTAACAGAATGAAAATTCCACTTGCAAAGACAATTAATAAGGATCAAACTGGATTTTTATATACAGGCACACACATGATAATATTAAAAGGATACTTTCTCTTATAGATTATGTGAATAAAGAAGATAGAGAAACAGAAACACTTGTAATCGGATTAGACACCGGGAATATCTATTTAAAACTTTAGCATTATTTGAATTTCCTCCTACCTTCAGCTTATTACTACAAAATATATATATTAATAACTTAGCGTACATTAAATTAGGTCCTTTCACCTCAGAATATATCCATATAACAAAAGGTACTAAACAAGGATGCCCCCTTTCTCCTATTTTATTTGCTTTGGCTATAGAAATACTCGCAGAAATAATATGCAATAATCCAAGAATAAAAGGAATAGAAGTCTATGACCAGTACATATCTAAAATAATGCTTTTTGCTGATGATATTTTATAACCCTATCAAACTCCAGAGAGTCATTAGGAGAGCTAGAAGAAGTAATGGAGAAATTTTATAAGAGTTCAGGTTTACACTTTAATAGATCAAAATCAAAATTTCTATTTTTAAATAAGAAAAAAGAACTACAAGTTACAGATAAATCAATCATAAGAAAAGAACTTACGCTAAATTATTTAGGAATAGTGTTATGCAAAAATATAAAGGGAACAATATTAATAAATTATAAAAACATTATTAAAACAATAAAAATATATATAGAAAAGTGGAACAGAATTATATTAACTTTTGAAGACAGATTGCAATTAATAAAAATGGTCTTATTTGCAAAAATACTATATATAGCATTAGCAATACAATTAATTCCAGAAAGATGCATTCTTAAAGAAATAAACTCACGTTTCATAAAATGTTTATGGTATCCCAAAAAGAATAGAGTTGCTCTAACTCATCACATTAGACCATGGAAACAAGAGTGATTGAACTTCCCAGAAACAGAAACATATATAAAAGCATCTGTGCTTAAAACTACAATAAACTGGATAAACCCAAATTATTTTGCCAACTGGAAAGAATTAACAACGGCTATATTAACAAATGAATTTAATCTGTTAAAAAATGTTTAATACTATACAAATCAAACAAACACTGGTACATATTATGCATAAGTATACAACATAATATAACAAAACCTTCTAAAACAACACTGATTAATCATTACATCAATTCCTTTAGGAAACTTATCAATGCAAACATAAATCTAATACTTTGGTTTGACCTTTTAACCCCATTTACCATCACTAAGAACCTTTCTCACAAAATATATAGGGAAACAATAACCTCCTGGGAACAAAATGGATTCTTATGCTGGTTTCAATGTGTAAATAAATTAAATGTTTTAGATATACATATGATAAAAACTGCTTACAATATTCCAACACAGGACTGGTTAACCTTACAAAGCATTCTAATGTACACTCGAGATTTATACAGATTAATTAATAATTCCTCATTTAAAGATATTCCAAATCTAATAGGTTTTCCTGTATGAATTTATATATAATAGTTGTGAAAAGGAAAATTCCATTTCAAATCTATATAAAGAGTTAATAACATATAAAACAATTTCCAAACCATCATACTGGCAGTTCTTAACAAAAGGTCAGTCATTGCAGTTAACAGTAAGATGTTAGTTTTAATTTCTTCTATCAGTTAATTACACCTCTAACACTCAGTACTGGCAAATATTTAACTGGATATACTTACATAGAGCATTTTTAACACCAGATAGAATTAAAAAGATCAGTACTACTACAAATGGTTTTTGCAGGAGGTGTGAAAAGTCAAATAAAGCAGACTGGATTCATATTTTTATTAATGTAATAAAATTAAATCATACTGGAATGGAATCAATCATTTTTTACAAGCTTTATTTAATGAATCATTTACCTTAACTAAAGTATTGATAATTCTAAATGTAAATGAAGGTCCCTACCTGAATAAGACAAATATGTATTTGTTATGGACAATGCTTGCTATAGCTAGGAAATGCGTAACCAGAAGATGTAATTCAAATACACCCCGACCTTGGAATAATTCTACACTTTACTGAAGACAACTGCATTGATGGAAATAAAAATCAAAGAACTACGAATCTATCCCAGGCCATTGGCAAATAATCATTGGAAGAAAGTTATATCTTTGTTGGACACTCTGCAATAATCAATATTGTATCTCTGATAACTGATCTGTTAATTCTATATTTAATAACATACAGTGTATATAACTGAAAGTCAAACTATTGTAAATATTGTATATAGTTGTTTGAAATTATATTTAAAAATATTATGTAAATGTTATTTAAAATGAAAAAAAAATATTGAGAAAAAAAAAAAGAGGTAGAGGGGGAAATGTATAGATTGAGAGGTTTTGCCCACTGGAAGGATAGGGCATCCACTTTCCAGGCCTTGCTGTGAGGTTCCCTGGTGCAGAATTTGTAGAGCTGGTGGTTGTAGGGGGAGGCAAATAGGTCCACCTTTGGGGTACCCCAACTTTGAGTCACAAGGTTGAAGGTGTTGTGGTTTAATTGCCACTCATGTGGGTCTAGGACATTTCTGCTTAAGTCATCTGCCAGAGAGTTTTGTTTGCCTGGCAGGAACTGAGCTTACAGATGAATAGGTATGGCTGAGGCCATGTTCCAGAGGGTCATGGCTAGTCTGCAGGGAGGGTAGGAGTGGGTTCCCCTTTTCTTGTTGATGTACCACATTACTGTGGTGTTGTCAGATTTGATAAGTAGAGGCCCCGGAGAGAGCAGGGGAATGAAAGCTGTCAGAGCCTGCTGAACAGCTAGCATCTCTTTTTGGTTATGTGCAGATGAATTTGGTTTGGGCTCCAATGGCCCTGAATACACCTGCCATCCAGGTGAGCACCCCAGGCATAGTCTAATGCATCTGTGGTTAGGGTCTGGGCGCATTGGGTTTGTGAAAAGGTAAGTTCCTTGTTGTGGTTGCATGCTGCTGCCCACCAAAGAAAATCTTTCCTTAGATTTTCCATAGGTATAATAGTTTCCAGGTCCTGTGAATGTTGACACCAAAGGCTTTTTAAGTACCACTGAAGTTTCCTCATATGCAGTCTGGCATATGGAATTAGTAGAATGCAGGAGGCCATGAACCAAAGATTTTCCTTACAGATAACTGGGTTCTTGTGGCCATTTGACAGAAGTAGCCTGTCAGATAGGCTTGTTTTTCTGGAGTTAAAAATGCCATCTGGGATGCAGTGTCCAGGCTTGCTCCCAGGAATACAATTTTTTGACTGGGGACAAGTTTGGATTTTTTCTCGTTGACAGTGTACCCCAGTGAGGTTAGTAGGTCCTTTATAAATGTCAGGTGCTGTAACAGCTTTTCCTGTCTGCCAGAATCAGGCAGTCGTCCAAGTAAGGGTAAAGTTGAATATTTCTTTGCATGCAATAAGCAATGGCTGGAGCCAAGCATTTTGTGAAAACTCTGGGAGCAGTGGATAAGCCAAAGGGAAGTGCAGAGAATTGATAATGCATAGATCTTACCCTGAAACATAGATATTTCCTGCAAGAATCTCTGACTGGGATATGCAGATAGGGCCTCTTTGAGGTCTAGAGTGGCTAACCAGGCATCTTTGGACAGCAGAGGGAGAAGCTGCTGCAGTGTGAGCATTCTGAATTTTGGTACCACCAGGAAGGTGTTTAGAATAGATAGGTCTAAGATCGGGCGCCAGGTGCCCTCTTTTCTGGGTACTAGAAAAAGCCTGGAATAGAACCCTTGGCCTATCTGATTTGCAGGAACAGGCTGAATTACCCTCGTGGAGAGCAGGGAATTAACTTGGTTTGTGTCACATATCTGTAGTGCGAAGAACTTCCTCAGAAGCCGGTGCCTGCACAGTGGCTTCGGACCCATCCAAGGTAGAGAGATCCGCAGGTTCCGTAGTCAAAGAAGAGTCTCGCGGCATACCAGGCTCCGAACGGGTCTTGATAGCAGCCTGCGAATCCATCGATGCGGGCATCAGGGGCTGCAAAAGTGCCTCATTGAGTACCAGTGAACTGGTGACTAGCTTAACTGAAGCGTTGTCGGCAGTTTTGGACCCGTGCGGTCTGTCTCTGTCTTTATCCTTACGTTTTTTTGGAAGATCAGTAGTCGGATGGCTTACCGAAGCCATTTCGGAATATGGAGACTGAGAGCAAAAGTATTTAGCTACAATAAAGGCATGACAACAAATAGTTTGGGCGCTGAACAAAGCACAAAACCAGCAATGAGGGACGTCGTGGTCTGGGCCTAAACAGGTGACGCAGTAAGAATGGAAATCTCGATGTGGTATTTACTTTCCACAGGCACGACAATTGTTAACTTTTTCTGACATCGGTTAGAGCGAGAAAAAAGGATCCCCAATGGGCTACTTAGTTTCAGAAGACTTCAATTTCAATTTCGGAAACTAAAAACACAGGTAGCGGCCGACCTGCACTTGTGCGAACTGCTTCTGCTTTGGGCTCTTCGGCAAGAAAGACTGATATAATGGTATCGGCTGCCTGTCTTTATACCACTGACGACCTGATGTCAGTCCTGGAGCAACGGCGACTGACACAGAAATACTAAGCCTCTGGTATTCAGGACGACTGAGGGCTAACCCTGGCAGGATAATCCAAGTTTGATGACTGCAACAGTGAAACACGAAGAACATCTGTAGTCTGATAAACCAGATAAGAATCACAATATGTACAAGTGGTTTTGAGTCAATTCATCTACTCCCATCTGCTGTACTTGAAGTTACAACTTGCATAACATGCAGATCTAATCAAGACACTTAACCAAACCAAAGCTCAAGGCTCATCACTGAGTACAAGCATGTATGCTTAGACAGTTTTACCAGTTAAAAAGTCCTTCTAGTGTGCCTTTTTTGAGACACAGATGCAGAAAAAGTCAGCTGTCAATCTCTAAGATAGCTTTATTTATATCATCTATAGTTTCTGATTTTCTTATTTAATAGTATAAAGACAGTAGCTGAGCTTGTGAAACTATTAGGTCTGTTTGCAGGAGGCTATACTTGCTCATTTATGCTGAATGACTACCAAGATAACTGTAGAGCACGTAAAGAAAATAACCTGTTATGGAGGGCAGTGCAGGACTTGCTTAAGTGCATGAAAAGGCTAAATGCTACAGAAAGACTTAGCAATGCGAAGGTCTAGCATTCCCAAACACATAGCCGGCTTTAGGCATAAGCCAACTAGGCAGCCGCCTAAGGCGCCGCTGTAGCAGGGGTGCTTTTCCAGTAATTGGATGGTGCAGGTAGACCAGGATAGGGGCACCGGGGTGGTTTGGTGGGGGCGCCGTGGAGCCCTTTCGCCTAGGGCACCAGTTGACCTAAGGCCGCTCCTGACACTATCTATCCTAGAAGGCAATTCTGCAGTTACAAAATTATGTATACTATTTTAAATTATGTATTATTATTATATAAACTTTGTGCTGAATACAACTGGCACTTATGGATTGAAAGTTAAAAAAAAACAAATGTAAGAAACAAAGAACTGTAATGTTGAGGTACAGCTTCCCATTTTTCACAAAAGCATAACATGTTATGAAGTAGCAAAATAATGGATACCATAGTCATGATATACAAAAAAGTCAGTATTATTTCTATAAGTTTCATTATTGATTCATACATAACTCAGGTCATACGTACAAAATTTAGCATACTTGTCAGTATTTCCACTAACATTTGCATTTAAGATACCATGCTAATAAAGCCATTACTTAGAACCATATATTCTGTTAATCCCTTCCAATCTCCACCCTTGGCAATTGCATTAGACACCACGCTGCAAGCAAATATAACCCACAAGCTAAATGAGCTCCAAATTGACCTGTATTTTGCTAGCTGAATAGCCAACTGGATTAGGGACAGGACTTGCACAGTAAATGTTAAGTGGTGCATTCTCTGAGATCATGAATGTTACCAGTGAAGTTCCTCAGGGTTCTGTGCTGGGACCTCTGCTATTCCGTATCTTCTTAGACCTCCACTTATCAAACAAGGATCTCTGGTTAACAAAGTTTGAGAATGACTGTAAGCTGGGAGTCATCGCCAAGTCGCTCTCTGACACACACATACACACACACTCCAACAGCCACTTACGCTTGATGATAGCTGGTTTCCCAAAAATGGGCTCAAACTCAACACTGTAGCATTTGGCAAGCATATCCTATGTCCCGTTTATAGCTTAGAAACCAAACCATGTCATAAGGAAATGGTTGTAACAGACCTAATTACTTGGGTGGATAGCTCCCTCACGCTAGAACATCACATTACAAAAGTAGCTAGGAAATCCTTTTACTTTATACAGCTCATATCAAGACACTTCTTCCGTATCTAAAATAATAAAATCCTTACCTCATTGTACTCCGTACTGATTAGACCCATCACTGAGTGCAATGCCCACTCTGGGTTGTAGATCGCTAAGCATATCAAGCAATTAGAAATACCCAAGAGTTTTGTAACTAAAAAAAGAACATGGGCTTAAAAGATCTGAACAGAATAGAATGAAGGCTTTATTCCTATACATAGTTTTCATACAAACTCCTTAGGGGCAATCTGTGCCCTGCTTATAGGGCTTTAAGGAATACAGTAGTCCAAGAACTCTTATACCTACATAAATCAAACCATCCAGCAAACACTAGGGCCATAGATCTAAATCTATGCCAAAAATAAATAAGAAAGGAGGAAGAATAGACTTGTCATGCAGTACCAACCCCTTCAAGTTAAAAACTACCTCTCCAAGACACACTATCTGCCTTTAAAAAGAACCTAAATAATTGAATGCGCATTCATAAATTCACCCCTGGTGAGACTGGTCAGGCCCTCCCCGAAAGGAAAGGTGTAATGGTGGGGACTAGTGGAAAGGGAGAAATAGCCTATGATCCTAATATAGCGTACAGCCTTCTGATCCTACAGCACCAAAAGTTCAACCTGTTGAGCCACCCTTTTAACTAATGCAGTTAATAACCTAGTCTCAGGCCTAGGAACCCCTTCACGTTAAAGCAGCAGTGGGAGTCCCTATATACATATTTGGGTATATATATATATATATATATATATATATATATATACATACACACACACATTTATACATACCTACGTACTATATATATATATATATATATACACACACACACACATATATATATAAATAATACATTTTTACACATCTACGTTAAAAAAAAATGATATATATATATGTATGTATATACACACACACAGACGTGTGCGCATGTGTTTGTTAAGTAAAACATTTATAAACAGGGTAAGTGAGTGGGTCCATCCCCGCCATCAAGACTAGTACAAAACATGACATTTAATGACAATACATAACAGTCTGATGTATAGCAGATTGACAACATGGTAAATACAGTTATTAATACAGGTTTCTTTATTCAATAGGTTTTCAATAAGTATTCTTAGCGTATGAACTTGGACAACTTGTACAAAATTTTCATTTGAACAGAGTATCATGCATAGCAAAATATGCAGTGCATAAGTCAAGTACTGGATGCTGATTGATGATGATTTCTAAGAGTGGCATCAGTACTCTAACTAGTCCTTATCACCATTATGAGTATGTTGATATTCTTCTAAGAGGTGAAGTTTCAAGTGTTCTCTAGTCGTGCTGTACTTGTAGGAGTATCTGCTTGCAGGTGAACTCCAGGTTTCTAGAGTTATTTTTGAGGATGATATTTCTCCAATAGACTAAATTTAGGTCAGTGAAGGACAAGTGCTTTGCCAATTACAGCATGAAGGGAGTATATAACTGACCTTTGGAGGAGTTGTGTCCTAAATACTGGGTATTGGTTGGAGCTATTTAATTTAAAAATAAGTGAATTTAGTATCAAGTATCAGGAGGCTTGGGTGTTTATAGGAAACCAGAAGGTCTTACTTAGTGTAAGGCAGTAGCATTCATGAGTTGTTATATTACTATGAAGCAGCAATTCTTATTGGTTGTGGTTTGTAGATCTTTGCATGCTTTTGTATTCTATGAAGACCTCAGTACAAATCACTGGAAGGCAGTATTCGAGCTGAGGGATAAGGCAGATTTTAGACTTTTTGCGTGCTTTGCTATTTACTGGAGGAACTCAGTGCGGTCACTGGAAAACAGTATTCTAGCTGTGAGATAAGGATACCTATTCCTGCATGCTTCTATGTTTAGGATACAGGTGAACCTGTAGTTAAGTTTTAGGTGCTGTAGGGTCATCTATGTTACTAGCTCTGTATATGGAGTGAATGCTAAATTATACTATAATAACAAGTCCGAGACAGTTCTATCACTGCATTTTAGGTAATGGGATTCTTTATGTTAATTCAACAAGTACTATTGAGATTTTCGGGATTACCAAAGAACATGATACTGATTTACTACATCAGCAGTTTTATTTTTCATCCATTTATTTAATTATAGACTGAAACTCATTGAAACTTCAAAATTTGTATTACTTGAACATTAAAATCAAAAAGTTACAAAGAATTTACACAATTATTTTTGTAATGACAGATTCTTCACAAAAGCTCAAACTTGGCACTAAGCATGAAGCTGTGCAATTTACAATTCTGTTAAGATTTTAACAGATATGTTCTTTCACTTGCATTCTATTATTAAAGAACATTTTTAAAATGCTTTTAAGGTGACTGAACTGTGATGCAAAACATATTCAAAACAGCTGTCTGATATTCTGTACCTTGAGATCTCAACTAAGAATACTGCTAATATTGTTATAAGGCTACTAAGTGCATTTTAATCCAGAGGCATGGTTGGGTGTCATTTTTTTGGCTGTTACTCTGTATGGTTCTTAAAAATAACAGTCCCTTCTTTTACTCGCTGTTTAGGAGTAATATTTAATGCTGCCGTTTAATGTTCCTTTTTTACTTATTTCACTTTCCTTTTTACTGGGTTTGTCCAACTGGGTTTAGTCAAAAACCTGTTTCAGTGGAGGACTGGGAAGAAAAGCTCCAACATATTAGAAATATTTTTAAACAGACATTCAGTAAAATACACAAACAGACATTAAATAATATACATTAACATATATAGGTTCATAGGTAGGTACTAGGCTAGCTACCATTACAGGCCATTTTAAGCATAGCAAATTTCCCTTTTTGTGCTAGAAGTAACCCATCTCATTTGGTTTTAAACTGGCATTACCCATCCCATGGTTCGATAATTATATATTACCTCTAATAAGAACAACTGGGATCATACCATAGATAATATGAGGGGACCCATGCATGGAATAAAGCATTTAGGAGATGCCTCTATCCATTAGTAGTAAAAGGGGCAGTCACAGGGTAAATTTTCTGTTTCCCATCCATAGATTTAAGCTGCACTTGAAAAAGAACGATGCTTTATGTGGATGGGAGTCTGCTCCATAACAGCAGTATCCTCTGTGAGATGCATCTGCCTCTCGAAACCGATCTATTGATATTGCAGAACAGGTTTAAATCCCCAAATCGAGTATTTCTGATGCCATTTCAGTTATTGATTGCACAGTAAATCCATCAGTAATGGGTCAGAGGATGCTTTGTATTCCAGACACAGGTTATCTCTTAGCAGTCTGTAGGAAACAGACTATGGGGCTCTGAGTCAATCCATGTAGGACATGTTATTTAGGTCTTGTATCCTTTCAGTAAAGTATTTCCGTGAGTCTTTCAGTTATTACACATGTCTGGACAGATATTTGCTAAAGGGGGCATTATATTCAAAGACTGGCCCAATGAGTGCTGCGTAAAGGGAGGTAATGACATCCCTAGATCTAGACACAATCCCTTTGTTTATAAGCTGTGCAATGCAGGATTTTCTTACAACAAAAACACAGGTCGGTCAAAAGTTAGGTCACTGTCCACATAAGTTCCCAAATCCCGATCAACTGGGTCAACTTTTATGGGTGTATTTGTCAGTGTGGTAGTTCCCTGGGGTAGATAACTTCCAAAACATAAAATAATGCATTTTTTGGCATTTTGTTTCAGTCCATGACTTTGACAAAAAAAAAAAAAAAAAAACAATTCTTCAAAAGAACAATTAATGTCAGCCCAAACAGGAAGGGTTTGGTGCTTAATCAGAAACATCTGGCAAATAAGGTTTTATACAACCCCTGATATTAGGGGGGAAGACACCCAAGATCAAAACTTTTGTATATGAAAAACACCCATCAAATATTTCTGCAGTCCACCTGGAATGGGATCCACAGGATGCAAACAACCATTTGGAAATAGTCTGTTTTGACACAGGTTGTCCTTTTTTCTTACCTTCACTATAAATGAACAACTGATCTAAAGATATGAAAGATTTAGTTCTACTAAGATAGTACTTGGGTTGTCTGTGGACATCCAAGGTGTGGAGTATCCTTTCCCCTCATTTTTAGGTTCAAGAAAGAAAGGAGACAGATACTTTGACTTCAAGTACACTTAGCTAGTCATAAAAGGAGGATTAGTTCCCAAGGAAACCCTGTCTCTGTGGAAAATAAGATAGGGTTGACTCACCATAAGATCGGCAAATCAGATACTCTTCTTGCAGAGGACAGAGCAATGAGTAAAACAGTCTTCCATGTTAAGAATCTCAAGTCAACCAGATTAGCCGGTTCAAACGGAACAAAGGTTAGCTTCTCTAACACAAAATTAAGATCCCAAGTAGGGACCACCACTTTTTTTGGTGGCCTCTTATGCAAAACCCCTTACAAAAACATTTTAACATAAGAATGCATTCAAAGAGGAAGACCCATGGCCGACAGGCTAAAATGGCTGATAAATGGAACCTTGGGGGAGGAGAAAAAGGCCACAGAATAGCAACTCATGCAAACTTTGTAAAAACAGATAACAACCAGCCCTGAATGAGTGCTGGTTAAGTTGTTGGCACAAACTAGAAAACTTTTTGCATTTGCTAATATATGATTTTCCAGTAGCAGGCTTTCTTGTCTCCATTAGTAACTTATGTATATCCTCAGTACAGACATGCCGGAATAAAGACCCTATCATCCAGGCAGTGACTTGAAGTTGATTGGGGTTGGATGTACCAAACACCCCAGATCATGTATGAGCAGATGCATTCTGTAAGGAAGCTTATGGTAATTGCCCCTGTCTATTTCCAAAAGATGGGAGAACCACTGTTGCCTTGGCAAGAATGGAGTCACAACAATGAGGGTGGGATATTCCTTCTGAATCTTAAGAAATACCCTGGATATCAGTGGACTGGAAAAGCATATAGGAAAGGAAAAGGCATCCCTCTTCCACGCCTTCTTGCATGGAGTCCTGGAGCAGAATCTTGCCAGCTGATTATTCAGAGAGGAGGCTAACAAGTCTACTTGAGGAACACCTCACAGATGGATCAAATCTTGGAAGACCCCCTAATCTAGTTTCCATTTGTGAGAGTCTGTATTTGTCCTGCTCAGTTTATCTGCAATATAATTTTGCTCTGACAGAATGTAAGATGCCTACAGAGTAAAACTGTGCCATAAAGCTATATCTTAAGATAACATGTCTAGTCTGCAAAAAGAGTACAACCTGATTCCTCCTTGCTTGTTGCTGTAACACAGGCCTGTGGTATTGTCTGCAACAACTTGAAGGGGTCAAGAGGACCAAAGATGATTCAGAGAGTTGAATGCCTTATATCAGGGCAATCATTTATTTTATATGTAGGTGCTTGAGTCTGTCCTTGGTGTCCCACACACCTTCTACGTTTATCCCTCCTGAAACTGCTCTCCAAGTAAAGCCTAAGGAGTCTATGGTTACTGACTGATTTGGAGCAGGGAGGGAGAAGGACAGACCAGGAAATTTAAATGAGGAACAAGAGGTAATAGGCTGTGAATAGACAGCATTTTTAAATTGGGCACTATTATAAACAGGTTTAAGAAAGAAAGATCTAGAACGGGTCTCCAAGCATCTTCTTTATTTGGTACTAAAAACATAAATGAATAAAAACCTTCCCCAACCTGAGAAGGAAGAACTGGTTCTATTAGCACTGGGATTTGAAAAGACAAAGGATGCTGGTGCTGGGGCCCCAGGCACTTCAGATACCATTGTATCTTTCTCATGCGGAGTCTTGCCAAGGGTATGATGATTAGACTCAAAATCCTCAGATATTTCTTCACAGTGACTGAAGTCTGCGTGGAAAACATTAGAAACAGACCTAGATAAAGAACTATTTTTTCTTCTGGAAGAAAAGCTCTTTGACAGCATTTTGAACTTGGGCACCATCACAAACAGGTTTAAGAAGTAAACACTGAGAAAAGGTCTGCAAGCATCCTCTTTCTTTGACACTATAGCATCCTCGAATAAAAACCTTTCCCACCTAGAAAGGATGAGATGGTGTGTGTTGAAGGACAGGGGGAAACAGAGAAATCTGGCCTGTTAATTGAGGAATTACCCCCTGCAAAGGAGGGAGAGATTCCTCTCAGTGCCATCTGTAACCTTGGTGAATGATCTTTAGATCTCATTTGTCTGAAACTATCTGTTACCAGTGAGAAAAGTGGAGATTCAGACTTTCTGGAAGGGAAAAGGTGCCTTAAAAAGTCATTCTGACTTGCAGAACTGTCCTTGATTTTGGGGGGTTCCTGAATTCATTTTGGACCCCCCCCTAGTTTTTCTTAAACATCTGTTTACCCTGCATTTTGGCAAGACTGTTTATTTATTTTTTTGCTGAAATTGGATGACTGGTTAGAGAATCCTTTAGAAAATTAAGAAAAGCATGGTTGAAAAATCATGGAGATTCCCTGTGTCAACTGACCCTTTTCATTATACTTTTTGATAACCTCTGCAGCAGAGGAACCAAACAACTATGTTTCCATCCAAAGGAGAATTTAAAATCTCATTTTTCTTATCAATTGGGATGTTCTGAGAATGCAGCCAGGCAAACCTCCTCAAAACACTACTGGTAGCCATAGACTTGGAAGAAATATCAATTGACTCATACACACACTGTAAACTATGAGTTGTAATCTGCAAAATGGAATAAACTAATAAATAAACTGCAGTCAAACATCCCTCATACACTCACAGCTGGTCAGAATAAACCTAAACATATTAGCCTGACAATTTGGAATTTTAAAACTCAAAGTTGCAGAGGCATACACTTTTTTACCCATACTTATCAATAATCTTCCCATCCTTGTCAGAAACAGTAGGATTGAAATTAACCAAATGCTTAGCAGAAGTAGGATTAACTAAAGCTATAGCTGCTGGGTCAGGTTCAGGGTGACCATATAAAAACTTAAAAGACTAAGGAACTTTATATACTCTTCCTGACTTTTTAGGGTAGCAGGCTAACTATCAGTAAAATTGCAGGCAGTGACACACACATCCTCCATAGCTGACAGAACTGGAGGAATGGACACAGGTTCTGGAAATTCCTTCTGTAACACATCATTGTATTTTCTGAGGGACTGAGAATCTTCAGTGTTCTCTCAGTGAAAATACTGTCACATTCTGAGAAAAGTCTCAGAGAAATACAACCCTGCACAAGGAGAATCAGAAAAGTAAGGAGAAAACACTATCTGTTCCTTCATCTTCCTGTCCATTTTCAGAATCTTGAATCTCTCTTTTTTTACCAGAATCTACTTTATAAAATGGATCAATAGCATAAATTAAACCCTGGGCCAGACTAAAACTACTCCTGTCTAAGGGAATCTGAGGAAGAGAAGATATATGGTTAGTTTTCTGTTTCTTTTTGACAGGAAAAAAAAAAAACAACAGTGCTATTATTATTAGCAGCAGCTTCCCCAGGGATGTGCACAACATTCTGACCAAACTGAAGTTTTCACTGTTCCCTCTCCCAGGATTGACAGGACTGTCTCTCCCTTCCCACTGAGGGGACCACAACAGTCACAAGGGACGTGGCTAACCCCTGGTCCATAGTAGCAGTAGCTGCTACAAAAAGAGGGATGCAGGGCAAAAGCTAAGTGGCCTGAGGAATAAGTTATGTCCACAATAGAGTTACCCACATGCAACTGAGGCAAATTGCTAGCCTGCTGTGGTGACAAAGGCTGTTTGCTTGACTTTTTCTTTTTTTGTGGCTGGAAGAAGGACTGTCCATGGGACCAGTAGTTCTATGTCTGTTCCATGGTCAATTTGAAAATGTTGCCTCTTTCCCGCAGAAAAGCAGCAGTGAGAGCAGGTAAAAATATAAAAATCACTTTTTCTCTCACATAAACAAAGAAAAAAGCTTTACAACATGTTTTCAGCCCCCCAAAAGTGAAATAAGCACAACTTCTCCATGGAAAAAATGGTTTTCAATTACCTTAAACAACTTTTAAACTGACAGGAAAAAAGTGTGCTCCCATTTAAAAGTACAGTTAAGTCTCATGACAGGCCGTTAAAACACAAACTCCTAGATTAAAAATACTAGACAGGAAAGAAAAAAACATTTTTTAATGCGGAAGGCTTTTCACTAAAGGGAACTTATCTGCTCAGCAAAGGAACAGTACAGATAGACCCCCAATCCTCAAAAGCCTGCAGAGGAGCTCTCTCTTCAATGGCAGGAAAGCCTAAACTTGTTCATCGTGAATTATCTTCATATTTTAAAAATACAGTAAAACAATATAAACCAGAACTTTTATACTGTCAATTCAATCTAAAGCAAATATTACTATACTGCAACTGCAATAAAATGTGTAAAATTTTCACTCACTCGCACATATATATGGATTAATGACAAGTAATAAATGACATTTTTGGCAAGTGCCAGTAATGCAAAATATAACTGCTGTAAATCATTTATAGTGACCCAGCTAAAATTTTTTTTTTCCCACCCTCCCATGTGGAGAAAGATGCTACCCAACACATGCACACAAACAAGATTACATACACACACACACACACACACACACACACACACACACACACACACACACACACACACACACACACACACACACACACACACCTCTACAGTCACACTACAGTAGGGATAAGGGCACACATGATTGATCTCTGAAAATGTTTTTCAGCAGATATGACTCCAGTTATGGTCATTCACAAAACTGGCAGTCACGACTTGTCAAGCTTCCATATGTAGATAAACTTCCTTCATACAAAAATACACCATTAAAAGCAACTAAAAAGGAATAATTAGTACAGCATATAAAATATTGCATAACTATAAGAATCAATATGAGGGGGTTAGAAAGGATTGGGAAGAGAGACTGAAAAAGCAATTCACAAAGAAACAATGGGAATATATTATATATAACTCCCAAAAATGCAACAAAATCTAAAAGATTTAGGATTTTTGCCTGGAAATGGTTACATAGATATTTTTATACCCCAAGTAGACTACAGAGAATTTTTCCTCAGGCAGACAAGCAAATGTTAGAGGTGTGAAGGGGAAGAAAGAAGTAATTGGGAACATATTTTCTGGGAGTGCGTTGAGTTGGCAGACTTTGATTCCCCTGCTGGATGCACTGTTGGAGATGCTGGGTGGGCAGATTGGTCTGATGAGGGAAATGATTTTTCTGAGCTATGATACAGAATCGGAATTGCCTAGACATGGTAAGGCCTTGATGTGTCTAATAATGGTGACTGCCAAAAAAGCAATTACTAGAAAATGGAAATCAAAACATAAGCCAACTATTATGGAACTTGTGAATATAGTAACATAAATAAAATAACTGGAATTGAGATCTTCAAAAAAGGGTAGGAGCAAACTACACAGGAAAAATAAGAATTGTGGGAACAATACATACAAGGGAGGAATAAGGTTTAAAAGGCGGCATGACTTAAAAGAGTCATGTAATGTTTGAGTGAGAAAAATTGGGTAGATTATAAGTGATATATAATGTTTGGAACTAGGTGTGTGTCAGTATGGCTTGTGATGTAAAATGCTTGCACCTAGGATTGTGTCAGTGTGGTTTGTTTTCATTTATGTAAATGTATGATTGCCTATATAGTAAGTGATGATTTACTAAAGATGTTTCTTGTTTAAAAAATAAGTCAAAATGTTGCTTAGGTTATAAAAATACATAGTAATATATGCAAAGTATAGTGTTTGTTATGTTAATATAGTTTGATTACTTTTATACGAACGTAAATTGCCTATGTCACAAGTGATAATTCAATAAAGGTGTTTGAAAAAAAAATAAAAGCAGCTCAAAATGCAAAAGAAAAGATTATAAAAAGGTTATAAAATGCAGTATCATAAAGCCACATGACAGTTCCATATTACTTCAAATTTAAAAAAATAATAATTTATTCTTACTATTGTTGCTCATCTCTCATCATCCAATTATCCACTGTGAAAGCTTTCTTCTTCAATATTTTCATAAAATATCTTGAAGCACCTAAAAGAAAGAACCAAGGATTTTATTTTTCCAAACAGGAAATGCAGTTCACTTTTTTTAATTCATACCTTTAAAAGTTGCCTTAAATGAAAGCAAAAAATCATTACTGCACCTCATTGTCCCAGAGTTCTGTATGAGGGTGGGCATCTAGAATATAGCCCGTAAAAGTATACCCTCCACAGACCTATTATCAAACATATGTACTGCTAAATTACTTCAGATTATAGTATCAAGTGTAAGACAGGTGTTCCACAAGCCTTAGAGTAAATTCCCCCTAGTATCAATTATAAAAATGTCACAGTCAGAACTGGCAGTCACCATATATACATCTTCAGTACTTCAGTGAAGACAATACTGAAAAAAAATCAAGGTCTCTAGCACATGTGGTGCTTAAAATGAATGTACTTCTTTAAAAACAGCACAGCATTCACACTATCAGCAAAGAAACTTCCTACCAATAGTGGTCAAACTATGTATGGGAAATGGGGTCCACAAATACAGCTTTCCACTAACTACGAGTCTAGAAGTTTGTGCAGTATGCAGTCAAATGTTTCTTCCACCTTAGGTATGGCCCATTTCAGGAATGAAATCTCTACCTGCCTTGTTCTGGAAAGCTGATATTTCAGTGTTTAAAAATAATGGTTACAAAAAAAATACACTAACTCCAGATCTCTGAAAGCACCTCAAACAACATTCAGAAATTTCCATGAGCAGGTGCAGCTCTTTGAACTGTTAAGAGTTTGCTACCAGTTCAGCCTGCCCCCCCCCCCCTCAGTTTTTACCAGTGACATAATGCAAAAACCTATCTGGTTATCAGGGTTTATAGGGACTGCAGGTAAGACGTGAAACAGCTGGCAGCCATTTGATATTCTGAGACTTGTTAGTGCAAGTTCTGGAATAACAAGGCTGAATAAATGAAAATGTGGGCCTATATATGCTAAGTCTGAGACTGCGGTTTCTCAGAATATTCCCTTTCCCAGGGTATGCCAGGCTCAGAGTTGGTATAAATTTGGGGGGGGTGAGGCTTGCTTCCTGTAAAAACAACTTTAAAGAACATTGATGCTTGACATTTGATGTTCTCCTGTGTTTTTGGACTTATTTTTTCATCATTCCAGGGCTCCCACATACAGATTTCAGAGTTACAATAGGGAGCTGAGGCAGCCTGCTTTTTAGAGTCAGCGAGTTCATGTAAGATCTGTCCGCTCATCGTTTTAACTGCTAAATGGTCATAAAAGTCAAAGGTATGTAGATTACTGCTGTCTTCCACTACTGGTAGTTTCTGAAACAGCTAGCTGTTGACAGTGTTTTTCTTATGCCATTTATTCAAAACCTTTTATTTTGCATTTCTATGTGCAATAATATGGGTGTATATTTCATTTTCAAAGTGAACTGACTACATTATTTAAGTAAAGCATTGCATTATACTTTCTTAAAAGTTTGTGGATGGTTGTTTATTAATGTACTAAAGGGTAATTACAGCACAAAGTTGGTGAATTTAGACTATAATCCACCTTTTAAAAATGCAATATCAGAACATACTGTGTGTGATGATATGAGGTAGTGCCATCTGTGCCAGGGAGAGTAGGGCAGTGCATGTGTAACATATGCCAGCATAGCTAGCTGGAGTTTTGTAAGGAAATTTAAGTAATTTGACTATCACACTGATTTTTACAGATGTTTGTATTAAAAATGTATTTGTAAAGTTCCTTGTGTTAAAAATGCATCAACAGTGGGTCCTGCTGGACAGAAAAGAGATATAAATGTATGTCAGACAGTATTATTATAAATGATTAAATGTATATGTTTTAACAGACAATTCTGGAAGGGAAGACGTCAATCTCAGTCCAGCTAATTTTGAAAAATAGGTTGAAAATTAAATGAGTTGGTTTAGGCCATAAAGATTTTATCTTGCATGTCCAAATGCAGCCAGAGACAAAAATGTCTGGGAAAATCAGGACTAGGAATCTCACTGTATTGACCTTAGGGGGTGAACTAACTGCTACTCTGGAAGGGTCAAAGTTTTTTGTTGTGTTATAGCTTTCAGATGCTTCAACAGATCTCAGCAAAGCTCTGGGTGTGTATATTGTACCACAGTCAGGTGACCAGATGGGATGTCATTCTATAACCAGCACTGAAATTATTTTTTAGATATTAGTGAGAGATATAACGGAACTCGTGCAGCAGCGCTTTGTTTTTCAGAACCTGACTGGAAAGATCTCTCACAGATATATCACACAACCACACACTTCATCTTGCCTTGCTGTAGTAAGCAACTCAACACTCATCATCTTCCCTCGCTGTAGTATGTAACTTAACTAAGGAACACTAATTCTTTAGTCAGTCAGAATAATATAATGAGATTAGTTAAGTATTGTTTTTCTGCCTCTGTGTGAATCTATCCAACTGTTACTTTTGATATCTCCTGTGACTAAAACTCTGGTATTTATTGTAACTATATATTCAGTATTTTCATGTTTTCAATTTGATTTATTAGTAACTATTTCTATACTTTTTACTGTGGCTGGTCTTTTAGAGAATACTTTTAACATCTTAAGAGTACTTACGCTTATTTTAGTGACACTGTGGCCACTGCTGAAAGCCTTGCTGCACTAATAAAACTCTACCATTTGCATTGGTATAAATTTTACTCAATATAATTGGGGCCCTTGTAAGAGCCTCTGAGTAGCTGACTGATGGCAGCGTAATTACATTACAGTAAAGTGAGAGGGGGCACAGCTGGTACATCTGTGCCAGCCTTTCCCAGGTGTGTGTGTGTGTGTGTGTGTGTGTGTGTGTGTGTGTGTGTGTGTGGTGTGTGTGTGTGTGTGTGTGTGTGTGTGTGTGTGTGTGTGTGTGTGTGTGTGTGTGTGTGTGTGTGTGTGTGTGTGTGTGTGTCAGCTACATGGAACAGGGACACAGAGCTCCAAAGTTGTCAGTGTGGAGTCTTGTTTGGGGCCTGGAGAGGGAGTTCAGCCCCAGGTCTGGAGTGTACTCCCTGTGTGCTCTTAAGGGAAACTGCTTGGTGAAGACAGCTGCATCTGAAAATACAGTGTGCATCCATTTTTGCTACTAATTGCCATCCCTCACCAGTGTCAGTGGTGAGGATTGAGGCTCCTTGACTACTGGTCCAGATGAGAGACTGTCACACTGTGTATTAGACCTGGGTAATTTTTAAGAGTGTAAAGTAATTTATAAACTTGGTGTAACAGACTGTTCTGGCTGGTGCAATAAATTAGTATAACAGCAGGAAGGGGTTGTTATTGACATGGTATAATTAGCTTCTCCTGATAAGCTCTCAGTATGAATACAACAGTTTTAGCCAAGATCCCGTTACTGTTAATAAAATATCACTGGACTCTGAATAAGACTGCTGAGTTCGAGTGCAGGCAGTGGTTATTCTCTGCTCATCAATTTCAAAGTGTGGAGCCTTGTTGAGTGTGGCTGGCGTTGGTCAAAGCCCAAGGAATCAGTGTTCTTTTGCCATTTGTTCATAAGGCTAAGTCCCTCAGTAAGATTATTATTAGAGGCACTGCTGCAGAGTGAAATACCATAAAGAGCTGGTACTATCAATTCACTTTGATAATTCCTGCCTAAACAGAGTACTTTCTCTCTATATATATATATATATATGTGTGTGTGTGTGTGTGTGTGTGTGTGTGTGTGTGTGTGTGTGTGTGCGTTTGGAATTTAGTCCTGTCTCTGACACATTTATTCAAAGAAATCTCCCCACTGAAGTTTTGAGGGACATAAACTGTCACATTAAGGCCTGGTTCATGGGGAAATTTACCTCAGAAACAAATTTACGGTTTACAAAGGAAAATACAGTTAGGCAAAGTTTAAGAATAAATGGATAGCTGACCTTAAATAAGCCTACAACTCAGAGACTTTAGGTACTGAAGTGACGGTCAATAGAATCAAGACCGTCCAAATATGACTTTTTATTCTGAGCAAGCCAAAAGCTCAGAAGGATGTGAGTTGGGAGGAGTTAAGAATACCAATGAGATTAGCCTCAATCTGACACAGAATTTCTGACAGATGGCTTTGGAAAAAAGAATATGCCTTAAAAAAGCAGATAACATTCACTTGGACCACTGGCCTACCACGTAAAAGTTCAAATAAGACAGAAACAGCTGACAAGTAGACTTTGGTCATCAACTGCAGCATATTCCTTCCAGCAAGAAAAGCAAAACAGTCTAGGATGGCAGGCACCCTTATAAAAACATGAGAAACCCTTTAGAAGCCCAACAAATATAAAAATCTTCCATTCTGATGGGAAGATCTAGCAAATGTCTTTCTGGTCACTATTAATAACTGTAGATGTCTGACTTCCCAAACCAAAGAATGAGGATCTGCTCAGAAACGGCGTATGTAGACCAAGTAACTTAGGCTCAAAAGGACCAGGTGGTTAGGGTTTAGACACAGAAGGCTCCTTAAAATGAGAAGTGATACAAAAGACACCAAAAGAGAGGAGGCAATATCAACCTAGGCCAACCTGAGGAGTACAGGTGGTGCAGGAAGAGTCATTGTAGGTCCCCTGGCTTTAAAATTTAAGGGACACCTTTTGAATACTGGGGCCAGGGAAGGCAGGTGAGCCTCTACTCCAAAAAAGGAACAAATCTTTAATGAGACAATATCTGAACCTGATTTAAACAATCAAAACCTGGATATGGGTCAACCACGAAAAAAAAGATGCTGAGATTAGGAATGCTCTAAGCCTTGAAAACAAAAACAAGTTAAGATTCACTTTAAAAGTACTAAAACCTCAGACCTGGACCTATTCTTGATATTTTTTTTAAATGCCTAGTAGGTACAGACTCACTTTAAATAAGATGTGTTTACTTGGGTGTACTTTTGAAGAATGAAAGTTCACTACTTCCAACTTCAAAAGTACACCCACATTAACAAGAAAGTGCACTTTCGTGAACCCGCTAGACAGAACAGGCTAGCAGTCACAGACCTTAGGGTTAGGGCACAGGTCATGGTAAGGGGATAGCCTTACCCTAACCCTTGCCATAACCCTAAGGTTCATGACTACGGCATGACAGTGGAAGACATTTCAAATCATGCCATGTCCTCCACTGTGGTGTGATAGTCACGGACCTTAGGGTTAGGGCACAGGTTAGGGTAAGGGGATAGTTAGTAGGGCTATCCCCTTACCTTGACCCGTGGCCTAACCCTAAAGTCCTTGACTATCACACCACAGTGGAGGACATAGCCCATTTATCGATGTCCTCCATTGTAGTGCGGTAGGTTTGGTCTAGTCAGCTTAAGTGAAAGTGCACTTGGCTTAAGTGGGGATGTACTTTCCCATTTCGAAAAAGTGAATTTTCATTGTAGGAAAGTACGCACGTTTACTTACGCATTCTTAAAGGGAATGCTCTCCTTATGGGTTGAGGATTAATCTGTGCCTCGCCCCACCTGTAGGTACAAAAACATCACTGTCAGAACAGTAAAGGAGGAAATTTCTGGAGAAGTTATTTATTTTATTTTGAATTTGTTAACCAGGGTGGATCACTGATCCCACTGAATCCATTTCAGTCTCAGCTCATGGAAAACACAATAGTTACATAACATTATATACAGAATAAATGATAAATGCAATACATACAAAGTGAATATCATAGCTGGCTTGAGGGAACAAAGGCGATAAATAAATGACATATAAAAAGTGAGTGAAAAAACACAATATATACAGAGTGGAAATCAGAGCTTGCAAGCTGAGAGAATTTCAGTCGAAAATAAGAATTAGAACAAGGTAAGAGGATGGAAGAAGGGAAATACGAGGTTAGATTATATGACCAGATAGATGTTTTTTTTTATTTATGAACTGAAAATCAAGAATAAGGAATGATTTTTAAAAAAGAAGAGAGATTCCCACAGTTTGGGACCAAGGACTAAGAAAGCATGATCTGTACAGAGAAGCCTAGTTTGTGGGGTTTGGAGGAGAGGACATGAGTGGTTAGTTGCATGTTGGTGCATCTGTGAATAGTCTGAAATCTAGGTGTCCTTCTTGATAAGTTTAAATAGTTGAGAGGCAAGTAGAAAGTCAGCATGTTGCTACACAGGTAGCCAGTTGGCTTTTTCAATAGTATTGCACTGGTGTCCATTTCTTGAGGAAAGAATGATGAATCTGCAAATGGCATTTGAAATGGACTGAATGGTGGATACATTTCTTTTAGAAGCTGCAGCATTTAGCAGGAGACGATATTTACCCTTACCCATGGCACTCCTACAGGGTCAGGATAGAACAAGGGAGATCCTAATTAGCCCAGGATAGGAGAGAGTTAATTAATTTGTGTGTGTAGTCCAAGAGAAGTTGGAAATTTAGATAGGGGCCAAACCAAATCCCTAGGTATCTGAATGAAGTGGCATTTTCAGTAGTGTAAGATGAGCAAGGAATTTTAGGGGCCTGAAGATAAAAGTGAGCTTTTTCCTAGTGCCAAAAAGCATTGTTTTTTTTTTTTTCGTTGTTTTTTGAGGAGTTTAGTAGTAATTCTTTATCACTGACCCAATGAAAAGGGCATGAAAATCAGCTTGAATTTCAAGTTCAAGAGAAGAAAGAGAATGGCTGGAGCAGAACAGGACCATGTCATCAGCATAAAGCAGGACAGGAAGATGGGGTAAGTCAAAATGAAGTTTGTTAATGTAGACAGAAGAGCAGAAGGGGCCAGAATAGATCCTTGAGTGACATCCTTCTGAAGAAGGGATTGATACAGAGGTGAATGAACTGAAATTAACTGAAAAGTGGCAATTAGAGAGGTAGTTTTTGCACCAGGGCAGTATGCTATCACTAATGTCTTTTTCAGTGAGATGGTCTAGGAGGACTGAGTAATTGACAATACGAAATTCTCTGGGTGAGGTCAATAAAAATTGCTCCAGTAATTAGGGCTTTGCCTATTCTAAGAAGAATGTTGCTGCCGAGTGTCCAGACAGGTGTGGATGTACTGGGATCAGACCAAAAGCCATGCTGCTTTTGAGAGAGAGAAGGGGTATTGGGTTGATGTATTGAGTGAGCTGCAAATAAAGTATTTTTCCAGAATCTATTCTAGGGTAGCGAGAAAAGAAATGGACCAAAAATCTGATGGATTGGAGGAACTGGGTTTCTTAGGGAGGGGTTATATAGCGGCATTCTTTGAGATATTAGGGACAATATTAAGTGTAATACATGGGTTGTAGATTTGCTTCAGTGGGGTTAAGATGCTGTCTTTACAGACAAACCATGGCAGAAGGTTGTTAGTACGGGGGGGGGGGGGGCTAACAGATTTAATCTGTTCAAGCAGAGTTCTAGGAATCGTTTGGAAAATTAAAGTGTTTATCCATAGCTGAACTACCCTGACCTGGATCACCACCTCAGTAGGGAAATGCCTTTGACCACTCACTAGTCAGGTGGCAATGAAAGAAAGGAAGCTACTTTGTGGGTGTTAAACCACTATCAAAGTGCCATGAAAGCAAAATTTAAGATAGAGCTGGAACTACACCAACATACTTACCTACACTTAGGTTTGAAAAAGCTCATAGTTGTAGGTCTCTCGTGGGACATAAAAATCCTATCCTGAAGAGAATCTAAATACAAGACAAGAAAACTATTTGTCTGGGACAGCAGAAGGCAACATTTGGAAACATTCAATTTGGCCTGCTAGTGCCAGGAATAGAAACAGTGTCTGGGCAGAATCTGCAACATACTATCATTGGGCAGTGCTGATAATTACTACTCGTTCAGATATCGAGAGGAAACATGTATCCTTCCCTTAGACAACAGCTGTTATAATGCTTAAACATTTGTTAAAGAAGGAGTAGTAATTATTTTGAAAAGCAGTGCTTGCAAATGTAAATAGCCCCTTCTCACCCTGAATTCAATGAAGTCCTGATGCACTTGATGAAGAAAGATGTGAAGCATCCATCCTGTTCATCCAGAGTGCAAAACTAATAACAACTGTTCAAAATGGAATAAAGTAGTACACAGATAGTGTTCTGAAGTTTTTAGCAGACCACAAACTGGTTTAAGCCTATCAAATACACTATAGACTTAAGGTACTCTGATGTTCTAATTATCAAGAAGAAGCAGGCATAAAATTCCATGTTGATAGCTTCTATAAGTGTTTTCAACATACCCTTCTAGAGAATAAGACCTCTCAATTTTATTGGTATTGCAGGTACTCCTCAGAAATGGAGAACTTAGGCTAATGGCTCAGATGAATAAAGAACATTTCAGAATAAATTCTTGCTCCAGCAGCTGTAAAACCTAGAGGTCTGCTGCAGCAATTCTTTTACAGACTGTGATGAGGGAAGAGCCTTTCTCTAATCAATTTTAACAGAGAAAGAATTTAGTGTTCTGGCACACTTTCAAAGACAGGTGGGTCCACACTGTACTAACCAGCTACTTTCTTCATTTTCTGCTAAAGAATTCCTACTTGATTGCACTAGTTTATAACACTGCTGTTTCTAGGTCTATATTGGTTCTTAAAAAGCTTCAGTTATTACTTGTTATGATGAAAAAAATATATTAAATTTTAGAATCCAACTCTGGAAGGTAAGATAAAAGGAAGGCTGCACAGGATTCATTACATGTCTCCTCTGAACCATTCCAAACTACACCGGTAGTTGTTGAAGTTGGCTTTGCTAGGTCTGGGGTGCTTCTTAGGAAATTTTCCTACAAAACTGCTGTTCTACTAGATGTGGGCACCTTATGGTATGGTACAGTTCATACGCAGAGTGCAACTCTCGTCTATATTCCTAAACATTATTTCTGATTACATTTTAAATACGTGAGAACATCTTAGAGGAACAATAAGGCTTTCCTGTTGAAAGCATGGAGGGAATCGCAAGACTCACAGTCATGAGTGTTTTCTAATGACAACATGCAGATTCAGCCACGAGTGTCAAATTAATAATAAAGTCAAAAATTGTACTGTGAGCCACAAGTTTGTTAGCTGACTGCTACAACAAGCTTTAGAAACTTATGTACAGTGCCTCACCACTTTCAAGTGACTCAACCACAAAACACGAACACTTTCAAAAAAGTGGGAAAACAGGTGGTGACCATATGACACCAAGAGCTATTGATACTTCCTCCAGGACAGAACAGAAAACCTCTCTCTAGTGACTAATCTTCAGGAACTCCTGGTATAAATGTAGATCACTCATATGTTCCAGTACTTTTTAGTATCCCTGTTATACCCCTTCATATGGTAATGTGCTTGTGAGTGAGTTTGGGGAGATTAAAAACTACTTTTTGTCCATTTCTTTGAGGACACCTTTCTCTAGCAACTTCCAGATCATTTCCAAAACTCCTTTATTATATAGGAAACACAGAACAGATAATTCTTGTTTAGTGGGTTTAAATGCTCAGGCAGCTTCTTTGCTTTACCTCACAAAATCCATCAATTCCAACAATATATCTTTATTGTCTGTAAAAAAGTGGTCAGGTAAAGACCTGAGAACCCCTCCAAGGAGAAGTACAAATAAAATGCAGATAAACTGCTAGCTTCACTGGCACAAAGGAATGCAGTCTTGACTACGGCTCAGGTGAGCACAGTTTGATTACCAGCTTAGGTAACAGATGGAGCTGGCTGGGGAGGATGATAGTGAAAAGTTGCTACTGGTTACATCTATCTTGGGGGAAGGGAGGTGGCCCCACACTCGCGCTAACCTCAACAACTATCACGCTCTCCCTCTATCTACTGGGCCTCACGTCTACTGTTCATATCCAAAACCTTATTCATACACATACAATCTTCCCAAATAAACCAAATTATACTGTCTTAAACAGTTTTTAAAATAATATGTATTCAGCCATGCTAACACAGTAACAATCTTATCTTACGGATTGTTTCTGTAAAAAATCTTACGCCCTCCTCTGGGTTGTGCAGCATCCTTACTTTATTCAACTTTTTCCATCCTACCTGGCCCCTCAGCAATCCTCTGTCTAGCCTCCTATCCTAGAGTTCTCTGTCTTTCAGGTTACCTTGCCATTCTAGTGTCATTGTTGAAACAGTTACTCTGTCCATATAGCTGTGTGCATCCTCTGATTAGCAAGCCATTAGGTAAGCCTGCTTGTTGAATATATCCAATGTACTTTCTTTTCTTTTCCTGGTTTATTTTCCATTACTGTATTAAAAATGTATTTCTGCACAACTTACGTATTTTAAATGTCTCTAAATGGTTCATGATATTTGTGAGACACTGTTGCACTCTTTAATGCATCCCTTGCTTTCTTTACACACAAGCATGTTCAATATGTACATCTCTCTAGCTGCAATGCAACAATTACACCTTATAAACTACAGCTGCTATAGTAAGTCCTATAATGTTTTGTGCTACTCTACACTACTAAACTTCTGCTCTTATCCCTTGCAGTCGCTCAAAAGATTGTGTATTCGGCTAACGTATCTCTTAGTATGTACCCCAGCTGTATCCCTAATCCCATGTGCTCTGAACCATATCTCAGTTATTGAACACATCTCTCCATAAAGTGTAGTATTTGCTCCCTGTATGTCTACTGAGTGAACTTAAAACTGAATATACACCACTGCGTGTGTGTTAATTTAATTATCTTAAATGACAAATTTTAATTATCTTAAATGACAAATGCTAAGTGACATAACTGAACTCACAACTTTATTTTAGACTGTGAGCGTGCATTATTTTTACCTTGGTGACAAATGCCAAGTTGCCATGAGCATGCATTATTCTAGCTTAACAATAAACACCATGTAGCATTAAAAGGACCCACAGCTTTATATTAGACTCTAAGTGGTGCTGTTTTATTTATATTATTCTAATTTAATAAACACCAAACTGGCTTAAGAGCGACTCACAGCTGTATATTAGACTGTAGACTCTCTGCATGTAACACTGTCAGTGGAAACTACTAGTTTCAAAGAGAAAGTGTTTCTCCACGGACAGTAAAGGATTTTAGAAATGGCAATTGCTATATTTGTCTAACAGTGAGCTTCTGCAATTTTACTGTTTTGGACTGCAGCCAGATAACATTGCTAATTAAGATACAGATGTGTAAAATAGAATTTCTGCACATTTGAAACTTATCTGTACAGTTAGTAATGCTGCTAAAACAACAATTTCATGACTCCAGCTCCTCATATTGAACATTTTGGTTTAAAATGAAAATATAAATTTTATTTCCTCACTCTGTAAGATCCATACTGCTAGCTTTTTTTCTGTTCTAAAATAAACACAGAGGTTTATTCCCTCACACTCTAAGAAAGTTCATTGCTACTACCTTCCAACTGATATCTAGCCTCTCTGGTCTCAACTTTATAAATACAGCTGAATGTGTATATTTGGCTAATGCACCATCAATGTAGCTGCAAATAAACTATGATGTGGCTGCTTATCAGAAAATGAATAATGAATGTATCTGTCTTTCACATACTTGCGACCTTTCTAGCTGCACTGAAGTTTTGTTGAATTTGTATTTTGTACCTGTCTTATGCAAACTTAAGCTCTGCTTATTTCCAGCTGTACACATTCTCTCTCTTCTGTTAATTAATGTTTTCTGTCCTCTCAATGTTCTTTCTTCCCCCTTTCTCATAGCTCTACTAAACACCATTACCCAGTCCTGTGATTTTCACCTGGAACTTGACTCCTTTAAACCAAAGACAAGCTTCTTCTGACAACTAAAAAAAGGGCTTAAAAACCTTTTGTGCAGTGTATGTAGATGCGTAGTATAAGTTACTGATAATTCCAACATCATACTTGCTTAACTAAGATGCTATTATTGCAGCTAGCATTTAAGATTTTAAATATTATGTGCTTGTCTACATATATCTCTAACTGCACAGTCTACCAGAGGACACCCCCACTGCCACCACCCTCGCTAACAACAACTTTCTGTGACTTGCACTCTCTGTCTCTGCTGGACCTCGCTTCTACTTTTCCCTCTCCAGTGTCAGTGGTGAGGATTCAGGCTCCTAGATTACTGGCCCAGAGTGGGAACATACTAGGGATGTTCACTTAGAATACAAATTGATACACTTGGTATTTCCAGATGCACACCTCTGTGCATCAAGCACATTTTTGCTTATGAGCACACAGGGAAAACATTTAGCCGAGAGTTTGGATTTCTTTATATCTGTCTCCCTCCAGGGCCCAGTAAGGCTCTCCACTAGCACAGCTATAGGATTAAGTCCTTGGCTGAGTGTCCAAGCCAAGTGCTCCAGCACCGTCTCTGTGAAACCAGAGTCTGGTGTCCCTGCTCCAAGTAGCTGACACACACACACACACACACATACACACACACACACACACACACACACACCTGAGAAAGGTTGGTACAGATTTACCAGCTGTGCTCCCTTCTGCCAAGACTATAAGGTAGTTATCACTGCCACCAGACACTACAAAGCCAGCTACCTAAGGCTCTTGTAAGGATACCCAGTTATATTGACTGAAATTAATATTAATACAAATGATAATGTTGACCAAACAGTCAGGTTTTAGGAGTGGCCACGGTGTCACCAATAGATATAAATACTCTCAAATGTTGAAAATAACCAGCCACAATGAAAAGTTTAAATATATTTAATAATAAAAGATAAAAGCACATGAAAATACGAAATATCTATTTACAGTAAACACCAGAGTTTCAATCACAGGAAATAGTAAAAATAACACAACTGGAAAGATTCACACAGTTACATTAAATACTTAATCATTCTCACTGTATTTTCCTGATGGATCTAGAGAATTACTGTTCCTACTTACTTAATACAACAAGGCAAGATGAAGTAGGCGAGGGATCCTTCTATGTCAGGTTCCAACAAACAAGACTGCCCTGAGACTTCTGTCTCACATCATATTGAAACATTATTTCTGTACAGAATGACATCACATACATCTGGTCATCTGACTTCTGGTTCCCATGCAACCCCCCCCCCATGCTAGAACTGCCAGGATTTAGCACCTACATGTCAATATTACACACACGAGAGCATTGTTTAGATCTGGTGCAGCTTCTGGAAGTCATAAAAAATTGCAAACTTTTACTCCTCCTAGAAAGATAAACAAACCATGCTTCTTACAGACATTGTGTCTCTGGCTTCATTCATCTTTATGGCTAGGCCCAGTAATTTAATTTGTTACTATTTCTCAAAGTTAGCTGGACTTGAGCTTAACCTCTTCTCTTCCAGTATCCTCTGTTAACACATATCCATTTAAACACTTACAATACAGTACAGTCTGGATATATATGTGTATTTCTTTTCTGTCCAGCAGGGCACACTGCTAATATATTTTTAACCCAAGCAACTTTGCAAAGACATTTTAAACACAAGCATCTCTACAAATCAGTTTGATATACAAATAACATACTTACATACAAAATTCCAGCTAGCTGTGCAGTCATATGTTATACATCCACTGCCCTACTTCTCCTGACATAGCTGGCAATACCTCACATCAAACTCCCCACTAGTCTTACCTTAATTCTCTTACTTCTCATTCTCACAATGTCCTCACCAACAAGGTGTTAGGCAAAATTTACCTCTACTACTACCTCCCCCATAACACAACCTTTTCCTTAGAGTTTATCCAACATTTCTATCAACCTATTTCACCTAATCTCTCTCCTGTACGCTAAACCAAAAATATTTAACAAATACCATCCTAACCCAAAAGTAAAGCTGCTAACTAGCACTAGTACAACTTCATTCATTAAAAGACTCTCTCTCTCTCTTTCTCTTACATCCACCTGTGTGGTGGCATACACCCAAACCAGGACCAATCCCATCCCCCAACCTGTCAAACTCTGCTAAAACTATTAATCTGGTCACAGTGAACTTTCAAAGTCTATGTAACAAAATCACCTATTTCCATTCCAGGATAAGCCAACATAAACCTGACATCCTTGCAGCAGTACAAACCTGGCTTAAACCCAATAACAATGATGCTGAAATTCTTCCACCAGAGTATGGTACAATAAGATGCGATAAAACCCAAAAGAAAGCATGTGGTGTAGCCTTATTCTTTCCCAGTAACTACAGCATAACCCCCTACTCAAAAATCATGCCAACATTCAATAATGCTGAATTCTTATTTTCCTAAATCTTAAAAACTCAATAAGTATTTGCAACACAATACTGTACATCCCACCATGACAAAATATTCCTGTCCTTGAAGAAATACTATCATGGATTTCTCACACTATAAACAATGAAACCGTCATTCTAGGTGATGCTAACATAAACTGGCAGAACTTCTCCTCTGACTTTCCAACAACTAGCCTGAACCTATTGAGGTTCACTAAACTAATTAACTCCCACACCAGAATTAATTAAAATAAACATGGCTCCATACTAGATTGGATACTGGTTTCCTTCTCTGAAAAGTATTCTACATCTGGTACACTCCCAGACACTTTAATTGATCACTTACCAGCTTATGTCCATAGGTGCACCCCACAAATAAGTAATGAACATAAATATAAAACTAAAAACACACAACTCTTGGAGGCACTGCTTGGGACTCTGATGAAGTCCTTGGTGATTAAAGTGAGAGTACTAATATACAGATGCTATGGTGTGTTCTTTTTTATCCTTGGATCCCAAACAGTGTCTCCAAGAGTTATGTGTTTGTAGTGTACTGTTTCTTGGAATGCTGGTTTCTTAGTTATACATAGAAAACTACCCACAATCTAACAAAATTCAATCAACAAATATTCACTGATGCACTAAAAGTAATATACGGAACAATATTAAAAACACTACCCATAGACGATGCAATAACCCATTTTAATACAATATTCTTTGACACCATGAATGCTCTATCCCCACATTGTACAAAAAGAATAAAAAACAGTCATGCACCCTGGGTTACTATGACAAGCAAAAAAACACGTAAAAGAAAGAGATAAGGCATGGTATGAACACCAAAAGTCAAAATTCAAAAGAAACATACAACACTTCAGGGAACTGCATAACTAAGCAAAAAAAAAAAAAAAAGTAATATGAGACACAAAAAGAGTACTATATTCGCCTACAATTCAACGACAAATAACGACCCCAAAAAGTTTTTGTCTTCTGTCAACTCATTACTCAACCCAGGTACTAAGAAAAACCCAAAGCTTTGCCCAGCTTCACCCCCCCTTCAAATATCAACAAAATTAAACTCCTACTTCATCAACTCCATAGCCACCATAAATAGAAACACCAATCACCCCTGCCCTTTCCCCATTCAAACAATACCCTAGAACTACTAAAGAAATATCTTCTCCAAAAGTCCTTTGTGCTTGTCCCCTAATAATCCAAACATTCCTCCCACTTTAACCCTACAACCTGTTCCCACTTCCACTATACAAAAACACTTTTACTAAAACACAAATCATCCTCTTCCTTCACTGGCAAACTTTCCCCAGAATACTGAAACAATAAAAATGGCCAACCCAATGAAAGCAGGACTACAAACCACTAAAAAACAACAAAAAAAAAAACTGCTGAAGTGCCCTGAAGAAATAACTGTAGAGTCCAAACTTTAGTGTAACAACCTTTAATTAACACTTTTGTAAAAAACTTCATTAGAAATCGAGGAAATACAATACACATGCCAGTAGATATACAAAGATCAACTTATAAAAAACATCAGTGAAAAATCAATTAAGAACACATTAACTTTAAAAAACCTGGATCTTCTTCCTTTTAAAATACATGCAGAAGCATGGAATTAAAGTATATTACGCTAAAGTTTGTGGTCGAAGAACTTTTTTATTTTGAGCCTTTAGTGTGCCATTGGGTCCAATACCTGTTGCCTGTTGTTAAATTTTTACAATCTCCACTTCTCTTACTCTCTAAAACCTTTTCAAAAACTGCAAATGTATATTTCTTAAAATTATAACAGGAACACAAATGTCTATAAAGAGCATTATTTGTATCTTTGACTTTAATTGCATAATGGTGTTCCCTTATTCTTTGCCTAAAACTCCTAGTGGTCATACCAACATAAAAACTACTGCAACTAGAACATAGCCCAATATACATGACATTGGTAGTACCACAATTAAATCTTCCAGGAGCATCGATAGTATATGAAATATGTCCCAAAGAAATGAATGGCAAATAACTATTAGAAAATGTTTCTTTCCTAAATATGCTACTGTCAAAAACATTACTTTCAATATTCCAGGACAACTGGACATCTAAAATGGAATGTCTAAACCTGTGTTCACAACACTAAAAATAAGAAAAGATGTACTTGTGTTCAAATGATCTAAAAAAATCAACTGAATTATATTACTTCTTGACAATAAAAAATAAATCCTGTACAAACAGTCTGTAAAATAAAACAAAATCAAATGCAGGAATACTAGTCAAAATTTTTCTTTCCCACCACCCTAAAACCAAACTAGCGTAGGTTAGAGCTACAGCCGCCCCCATAGCTACGTCCCTAATTTGTTGATATTTGTTATTAAAATGAAAAAAAATGCTAGTTAACAAAATCTCATATAAGGAACAATACAATGTCACATTAGATCGACTCACAGAAGTATACTTATTACGATATAACATAAAATATTCACTACCCACAGAATCAGGTATAGAAGTAAACAATGCAGTTATGTCAACAGTAATCGTATAACAACTTCTAGCAGATTTACAGATACTTAGACTAAACATTCTGACACTATTCAGAAAATCTCAGGAGCCCTGGATATAGAAAGGCAGCTGCTATACCACAGAATTCAATATTGAATCAAGAAATACAGAAAACCCTTCAGTCACACTTCTGAAAGCTGAAACAATGGGATGAAAAGGGGGATCAGTGGGATTTTTGTGTATTTTCGGGATACCAAACAAAACCCCAACCTAGGATTTTCATTCAGTAAGAAACTGTAAACTTCCTCAGTTATCTCAATACAAACAATAATGAATAAACTTGTAACTTCTATTAATGTCAAGTAACGTGACCTCCTGATACTAGTCTGTGTTAATTAACATCTTCTCTATAGAACTGTTGTAGTACATGGCATCCATGATGACTACCCCCCCCCCATCCGCTTTCATAATTCTAAGAGAGGACTGATACTACAGTTCTTTTAATGCTTTTCTATCTTCTGCCGTTACATTAAAAAACGGAAATCAGATCTGTTTGACAAACATTTCTTCCTCACACACATTTTCAAAAACCTTAAGAGTATAATATAAAGGAGGGTTATAAGTAGATGGTTTGATTAGTCTCTTGCTAAAATTCACATCCTTTAATAAATAATGCAAATTTAAATTTCCTGGAAAACAACTTCAACTGTAAAATGTTAAGCATTAAGTTTGCCCTAAAACTAGGTACAAAAGAAATTCCTAACCTTAGAACATTCAAATAATTCACATTCAACTGAAAGTTGGAAAAAATTAAACACTTTAACATCATCTGTATTACAGTTCAAAGTCAGTGCACCATTGATTAGCTTTTCCTTCCTTTGCAGTTGCGTTGATTCTTCCCCTTGAAGCTTTTTGTAAATGACTCATTTTGCTGACCATTTTAAGATGAAAAAGCCACATTTGGTGAACAAAGGAAGTTCTTTAAAGTCCATTTTTGAGCTACTAACACTCCTATGACTCACATTAAGACCAGTCATTCCTTGTATAGAAGTACAAATTGGCGCCTCTTGATTACCGAAGGAAGAATTTGTTTTAATTTTAACACCAGCCCCTTGAACTTCGGAAATCACTTCATTACAATCAATAGCAGTTTCTAAAGTTGTAAAGGGACTTAACTCAGCCCCATAAGCTGTCTGTGCTTGATAAGCAGCCAATTCTCTTAAAACTTTCTTCCGTTTGCGCAACACAACAGTCTTTTCAAACAGATCCAAAATTCTGAAAAAGCTATCCAATACTTGAACAAAGATCCAGTTGTAGAGCAAAATAATTGACAAGTTTGTCTTCTTTCTGTTTAAGGGATATTTTCAGGTGCTTCATCATACTACTGTTGTTTTTAATAAGCATTTTGAGCAACTCAAGACCGGCTTTGTTAAAAATGATAAAAAGTTCTGCAAAAAATGGCTCACCTGGTTAACCCCATTGGGTAACTTAAAAAACATGAGCCTTTTGGGACAATTTCTAGTTGAATACAAAATTCAAAGTATTTGTTCTCAGCTGCCAAAAAGTACAGTTTTGTACCTACCATAAATGTAGATGTTCGAGTGCTAATACAGCTGCAGTCATAACAGATGGGTTCTCCTGCCGTCAGGCGGGTCCTCGGTCGGCCGAATTCCAAAGTCTAGGTCCGGCGTCGGTTGTCGTCGCTTCCTCCCTGACGTCAGTGCGCCAGGGGTATAAAAGAACCAGCCAATGCCATTTTCTTCAGTTTTTCTTGCCCCAGATGTCAGGTGCCCCCAAAAGGAAGGCAATACATAAATTTGTGTAATAAGGCAATGCAATATAATCAAAATATAGTCGTTGCAAGCAAATACATCATAAAAGAATACCCCAATCAGGTTGTATGAGGAGGTGTTAGCCAATAGGCCTGTCCCAAGAGGGGAAGGAGGGAGGGAAACCTGGACTGCAGCTGTATTAGCACTCGAACATCTACATTTATGGTAGGTACAAAACTGTACTATGTTCATCGTGCATACAGCTGCAGTCATAACAGATGGGTGGAATCCCAAAGCTAAGAAAGGGGTGGTAGGCACTAGGTGGAACTAGGAGGAGCCAGAATGCCCTGAAAGACTGCAGTGGCAAAGCCTGCTCTAGTTTTGGAGTATAATGGTAGGTGGTAGTGCTTGGAGAAGGTATGCACAGAACTCCAAGTGGCTGCTTCCAAAATATCTTTGGTAGGAACTCCTCTGAGGAAAGCTGCAGAGGTAGCTGTGGCCCTTGTGGAGTGAGATCTGATGCCTGCAGGTACAGTTTTACCATGAAAAGAGTAACAAAAGCGTATGCAGTGGGCTATCCATTTTGAGATTGTCTGTTTGGAAACTGGCTTCCCTTGAGCTCTTATAGCATAGGACACAAAGAGCTGTTCTGATTTTCTGAAAGGCTTTGTTCTGTCCAAATAATAATGCAGCTATCTGTGGATGTCCAAGGAATGTAGTAGTCTCTCCCCTTTGTTTTGAGGATTAGGGTAGACGGTAGATAAGTGTATAGCCTGATTTAAAGCTTCCCTGGATACCACCTTTGGCATAAAGGATGGGTTGGTTCGTAAGGAAACTCTGTCCTGATGGAAGATGATAAAAGGCTGCACAGCCATGAGGGCTTGTAGTTCCAATACCCTACGAGCTGAGGTGATAGCCAGAAGGAAAGCTGTTTTCCAAGACAAATATTGCAAATCTGTTGAGGCAGCTGGCTCAAAAGGAGGCAAGGTCAGCTTTTCTAGAATGAAATTGAGATCCCAAGCAGGTATTGGTTGTTTCCTTGGGGGTTTTATATTCTTAGCCCCTCTGAGGAACTGTCTTAAGAGGGGGTGAGAGAATAAAGGTGGATCAGTGTTGTATTCTGCAGAAATGGCTGACGCATGGATTCTGATGGAGGAGAATGAAAGTCCACTGCTTAGCAGCTCAGCTAGATACTGTAATATTTGAGGTAAATTCAGTTTTCCAGGATTCTGGCCCTTTTTCTCATTCCAGGCACAAAACCGTTTCCATTTTGCGGAGTAAGCTTTTCTAGTAGACGGCCTTCTGGCCTCCAAAATGGCATCCTGCACCTCCTTGGAGAGTAGGGTCTGTTGTGATGTTAAGGAATCTTCCATGCGGCCAGATTGAGTGTTTTCAGCTGACTGTGAAGAGTTTTGAAGCTGTGCTGAGTCAGAAGAAGAGGCATTAGAGGTAGGGTCCATGGAAGGGAATGCGTCAGGCTCCTCAGGAGTGGGTACCAGTGCTGTCTTGGCCAGTCTGGAGCAATGAGAATCATCTTTGGTCTGTCTGCTCTGGTTTTTAATAGAACTTTGGGCAGCAGAGGAAGAGGTGGAAAGGCATAAACTGTCATTGTTGTCCAACTGAAAGAGAGAGCGTCCACTCTCCCGGCCTGTGGATGAAAAGTCCTTGAGCAGAATTTTGTCAATTGGTGATTTTTGTGGGAGGTAAAGAGATCTATGTCTGGCCTTCCCCATGCTTGAATTATCTCTGTAAAAACTTGAGGATGCAATTTCCATTCGTGTGGATCTATCATATTTCTGCTTAGGTTGTCTGCCAGCGTGTTTTCCTTGCCTGGCAAGTACTGTGCTTGAAGTTCGATTTGTAATTCCAGAGCCATGTTCCAAAGTGACATGGCCAGCCTGCATAGGGGGTATGAATGGGTTCCTCCCTGTTTGTTTATGTACCACATTACTGTGGTGTTGTCTGTCCTTATCAATAGTTGACCTGGATGCAGAAGGTCTTTGAAAGCTATAATAGCATTTATTACTGCTAGCATTTCCTTTTGATTGATGTGAAGGTGCTTTTCTTTTTGGGACCATTTGCCCTGAATGCACCGATCTGTCATGTGCGCCCCCCAGGCGTAGTCCGAGGTGTCTGTTGTGATGACTTGATTTGCTCGATATCAATAGTTTGGAGGCTTGCAGAATGGGAGACCTGTGTTTGTTTGGCATGCTTGAGCCCACCACAGAAATTCCTTTTGAAGACATGGAATTAGTGGTATTATTGTTTCCAAACTGTGGCTGTGTTGAGACCATAGGTTTTTCAGGTACCATTGAAGTTTCCTCATATGCAGCTTTGCACATGGGATTAGTAGGATGCAAGATGCCATGAATCCCAGAGCCTGCAGGATTTTCCTTGCAGTCAGCCTGGTGAAATTTGCTAGTGTTTTGAAGTATTGAGTTAGTTGCCCCTGCTTCTCTGGCGTGAGGTAGGCCATTTGGGTGTTTGTGTCCAAGTTGGCACCCAGGAAAATTATTTTCTGAGAGGGTATTAGCCTTGATTTCTTTTTGTTGACTGCGTATCCCAGAGAATTCAACAACATTATTACAAAAGCCAGATGTTTCAGAAGTATGTGCTTGCTGTCCGCTTGGATCAGGCAGTCATCCAAATATGGGTATATTTGTATTCCCTGAAGTCTGCAGTAGGCAATTACTGATGCCAGGCATTTCGTGAATACTCTGGGCGCAGTAGATAAGCCAAAGGGCAATGCAGAAAATTGATAATGGGTTGAACCTGCAAGAAATCTGAGGTATCTTCTGCAATTTTGTCTGATTGGGACATGCAGGTATGCCTCCTTGAGGTCCAATGTTACCAGGCAAGACTCCTTGCCCAGCATGGGAAGAAGCTGCTGTAATATGAGCATCTTGAATTTTGGTACGAGCAAAAATGTGTTTAGGATGGATAGGTCCAAAATAGGTCTCCAATCTTTTACCTTCCTTGGTACCAGGAATAGTCTGGAATAAAAACCTTGACCTTGTTCGTGAGTAGGTACCTCTTGAATAGCTTTCATGTCCATGAGATCTGAAATTTGTCTTTGTGCCTCTGCCCTTTGATTGTGTGGCAGGTTTGGTATGCCTCTCATTTTTGGAAGGGTGTGAAAATGGAATCTGTAGCCTCTGTTTATAATGTCCAGGATCCATTTGTCTTTTGTGACAATATGCCAATTTTTTGAAAATAATGCCAGTTTTCTGCCTAAGGGTGCTGCCATTTGAGCCTTGCTTGGCATGCAAAGGGGAAAGTCATTGGGCTTGCTTTCTGAATGGCTGCGAACTATCCTCATCACCTCTTTGTGTAGGAGCTTGCCATTGTCTGCCTCTAAACGATCCTTGAGATTGCCCTCTGCCCCTCGGGCACCTGTATCTACCTCTTTGGGGTCTGTCCGTGGCTGGAAAGGACCAATTTTTGGAAGGCCAATTTCTACTGAAACATGGAGGTTGTACCTGTAGAAAATCTTTCACTGTTTGCATTGATTTAGCCTTTTTCTCCATTTTCTTTAATACCTCCTCAGCTTTAACACCAAATAATACATCCTTTTGTAGAGGGGCATCTAGTAATTTAGCTTTGACATGATCTGGCAATGTTTGCTCCTTGAGCCAGGCATGTCTACGTATGACTGATCCTGTAACAGCAGCTCTACATGAGGCCTCTAGAGCATCAAAACCACATTGCAAGGTATGTTTACCCATTTGTTCTGCATTATGCATCAAATCCTGCAACTCCTTCAAGTCTGGTTGTTCAGGTTGTGACATTTTACTTCTCAACTGTGATAACAGAAACTGTTGGTACTTTAGCATATGGAACTGGCAGTTTAATGCCCTCATGGTTAAGGTGGCCGAGGTGTATACCTTTTTACCCCACCTTTCTAAGGATCTGGAATCTCTCGGAAGGTAATGGGTTTTTAGCAGTGGAGGCCTTAATTCCCTTGGGGCCCTGTGAGATAGTTTCTGGGTCAGCCGCATGGCTTTTGTATAAAAATTGGTGTGAGTCAGGAACCCGGTAGTACCTGTCAGGCTTGACTGGGGCTGGAGGTAAAGAATCTGGGTTAAGGCAGGCCTCCGAGTACACATAATCTAGTATGTCTAAGACAGGAGGTATAGCCAGAGGCCTGTGCTGGGGTAGCAAGAGAAACTCCCTAAGCCTTTTCTTGGAATCTGAGTACTCTTGGCCTTCCCAGTGGAAGTGTCCCCTTAAGGTATGCAAGGTTTCCCCAAATGAGTAATCCTCTGGGGGGGAGACAGAGGGAATGGACTCCTCAGCATCAGAATCTTCAAAAGGGGAGTAAGAATGTTCCTGTTCATCAGAGTGCTCTGAAATAATGGAGGCCTGGTCAGAGGAGGGGGATTCTTCCTCCACTCTGGGCCTTTTGTCCGGGGGGGGGGGTTGAGAACCCCTGATAAGAGTAATCAAATCCTCAGCCATTTTAAGCATCTGTTTCTTAGGCATGGGGCCTGGAGAAGGACCCTGTGGAGCTTGTCTCTTAGAAAGCATGGCTGCTTTAGACTTAGTGAAAGCCTTGATAGAAAAAGAAGAGGAAGGTCTGAAGACACCTTGAGAGGAGGCAGACCTGTCTGCATTTTGAGATTCACCACCAAGAGTGGCTTCGGTATCTGTAGTCGGGGTGTGGGCCGAGGAGCCTGTGACCTCGGGCACAGAAGACACCGCCAATGAAGTGTCATCGGTAGGCAGGGGCTGCCTAGGCGCCTCGCTGAGAACCGGACCACCTGTAGTCGGCTTTGGCGTGGTGTCGGTAGAGGCCGCGGACCTCGTGTGTCGGTCCTTATCTTTGCGTTTTTTAGACAAAACTGGAGTCGGAGTATCCGACAACATAATATAGTTAAATTTTTTGCCAAAATAGTGCTGGGCGAACTCCGCCCGACGCTTAATGGTGCGTTTGTTGAATGTAGCACAAAAACGACAGACCGAGACGTTGTGGTCTGGGCCTAAGCAAGGAATGCAAAGGGAATGAAAATCCTTATGCGGTATTTGCTTCTCACAAGAAATACAATTACTAACTTTGTCTGACATCGGTCTGAGGCAAGAAAAGTTTCCCCAACGGGGTACTTAGCTTTCAAGAAGACTTCAGTTGCAAAATTTTCGTAATTTCAGGAGCTGGCCGACCGGCACTTGCGAACTGCTTCTGCTTCGGGCACCGCGCGGCAAGAAAGACTGAATAAAATGGCATTGGCTGGTTCTTTTATACCCCTGGTGCACTGACGTCAGGGAGGAAGTGACGACAACCGACGCCGGACCTAGACTTTGGAATTCGGCCAACCGAGGACCCGCCTGACGGCAGGAGAACCCATCTGTTATGACTGCAGCTGTATGCACGATGAACATCCCTGAATTTCTTTAAACCTTTTTCAATACCAGCAAACAAAGTGACCACATTTTGATGTAGAGTACCCTTGTCAAAATTAAGCTGAATAGAACCAAATGGATCATAGTGAAAACTAGTCATTGAGGCCACATCTGAATAGGTTGGCAAATTCGGGCACCCAATGTTCACTGTACTGCAATTAACAGGAGAACTGTCACTAGAGGTACCTGAGCCATTTCTAGTAGTAGTCAAATTAGTAATACCTTGAGACAGCACAACCAAAGAATTTTGCATTTATTACAACAAAATGCTAGTTCTTGCAGGGCTTCATCCTGACTTTCAGGGATGGAGTGAAGAGTCATGTCCATAACAGTTCATCTCCTGCACCTGCCATTGGGAACCCAAGATCCAAAACACAAAACTGAAACAAAAACAAAAAAACAGCCAAACCCAATGAAAGCAACACTACAAATGACTAAACAACAACAAAAAAAAAAAACTGCTGAAACGTGCTGGAGAAAGAACTGTAGTCTCTAAACTTTAACATAACCTTTAATTGACCCTTTCGTAAAAAACTTCATCAGAAATCAAGGAAACACAATACACATTCCAGTACATATACAAAGATAACCCAATAAAAAACAACAGTGAAAAATCAATTAAGAAAACATTAACATTTAAAGTAACCTGGGTCTTCTTCCTTTAAAATACATTTAATATTGGTAGCTTCATTCAGACCTTGGGGCACATCATCTCTTAGCTTAATTTGCCACTTGAGCTCACTGGTCTCAACTAAATTTTTATAATCCTCAACTCTCTTACTCTCTAAAACCTTTTCTAAAACTGCAGATGTAAATTTCTTAAAATTATAACAGGAACACAAATGTCTATAAAGAACATTATTTGTATCTTTGACTTTAATTGCATAAAGGTGTTCCCTTATTCTTTGTCTAAAACTCCTAGTGGTCGTACCAACATAAAAAATACTGCAACTAGAATGTAGCCCAATATACATGACTCCTGTAGTACCACAATTACTGTAAATCTTCCAGGAGCCTTGATAGTATATGAAATATGTTCCAAAGAAATGAATGTAGGTTCATATATGAAGGACCAAACATTACAGTCATAACATTTGTAGGTACCTCGAGGTTTGGTGGTAATAGAAGGAACAGCTCTAGCATTATCTTGTTCTAACATGTGCTTAATGCACTTGTCCTTAAGTTCTTATAAATAAATGTAGGAACTTCACCTATTGAAGACTTTCATTCTTGATTCCCAGAAATAATTCTCCAATTATTGTAAATTATTTTCCTAATACACTTATTGTCAACACACACATCTAAACAAAATGAAGGAACATTATTACAGTTGTTCTCGATGTCATGTTGAACCTCCTCAGAAACAAATACACTACTTGCCAGGGAAATAGTTCTATTACTTTTAAAACCAACTCTAAGAACAGGGCCAAACTCAGTATGTCTATACAAAAGTACTTCAGCAGCAGAATACAATAACCCCTCTTTAGGATAACCTCTAGACAAAAAAAAAGAGATGAAATAAAGTCAACCTCCTTCAAGAATGTTTCATCATTACTAGTCATATGAGAGGCTCAAATAAATTGACCCCTAGGTATGTTCTTTGTCATGAACATAGAATGACCACTGTTAAACAGATATAGCCAAATTAAGATAACAGCTGATGTGCCCCCAGGTCTGAATGAAGCTACCAATATTAAATGTATTTTAAAAGGAAGAAAACCCAGGTTACTTTAAAAGTTAATGGGTTCTTAATTGATTTTTCACTGATGTCTTTTATTGGCTGATCTTTGTATATATACTGGAATGTGTATTGTGTTTCCTTGATTTCTGATGATGTTTTTTTCAAAAGCATCAAGTTCTTTCTCCAGCACATTTCTGCAGTTTTTTCCCCCAGAATACCTAAAACTTGCTGCTGAGGCCATAGCCTATCTTATTAGTCTTATCAACAGATCTATCTGTGAGTGCTACTTACCTAATCTATGGAAAAAGTCCCAAATAGCTCCACTGGACCAAAGAAGCACTTACACTGAATTTTCAGACTTTCCCCCTGTGGCCATTCTGTTTTCCCTCTCCAAGCTTCTAGAAAGATGTGTACATAAACAGCTCCTAAACTACATACTTCAAAACAACTTACTAAGCAATAATCAAAATGGCTTCCAGCCATGCCATAGAACCACAACTGCCCTACATTCTTCCTAGACAATATAAATAAAGCTAGAGACTTGGGTAAAATCATCTCCTCTACATTTCTGGACCTCTCTAAGGTGTTTGACATGGTATTACATAACACATTCCTTCATCAGCGTTCTTCTATTGGACTATCATCTTATTCTCTCCAATGGTTCTCCAGCTACCTGTCAAACAGGCAGCAAGCTATAAAATGGCAAGGATCCATTTCTCCTTCCCTATCCACTAACATTGGAGTCCCACAAGAATTCATCCTTGGTCCACAACTCTTTAATGTCTTCATAAATAATCTACACACCTTTTCCTAACAATGTACACTAATATAATATGCTGACGATTTTACAATTCATCTGCACATGAGACAGTCTAACAATGCTTCAACAAATCACCCAAGAAGCTTTCCCCTCCATTGAAACTTGTCTTACTAATGCCCAACATTTTACTAAATGCAAAAAAACACCTCTCTCTTCCAATAAATCAATCTCAGGCAAAGACCCCTTCAAGATTCACTCCTTAAACAATACTGAAATAGATGTAGTGTCCACACAAAACTTTTAGGTGTTCGATAGATGACATCAAATGTGACCTACACATACAGAGTTGTATAAAAAAAAAAAAAAAAAACACAAGAAACATTGCATTTTCTATAGGAATAATCACTTCCTGAGCATATCTACCAAAACTACTCAGGCTCAGATCTAAGAACTACCCTCACTCCTCTATGTAGCTCCACTTCCAACTAACCTACAAGAATCTCTGAAAACAATACGCCAAACTTGTTATAACAAAACTGCAAAGTTTGCTACTTGAGCAAAACACTACTCCCATCACTGCAAAGCCCTACAGTTTCTCTCAACTGGCTCAAAACTACCTCTTCATCTGTCCTGCAGCATCATCTATAAACAGCCACATGTCCCACACTGAGCCCTATACTAAGTATATACTTACCCAATAGATTTCTTCATTATAAAGACACATCTCTCATCTCACTCTACAAATCCACTAGATCTCCAGGCCATATGCTATACTCCTACTCCGTAGCTACAACATGGAACTCTCTCCCCTCCATCTATTAGGGATAACTCCAACCTTCCTGCATTCAAATATTCCTTGAAGGAATTTCTAAGTCTTGGATCTTCTCTTGCTCTAACCCAGGCTGAGATTCTGTATACAAATACCCCTTTCTCCCGCTACCCCAATACCATATTATATACAACTACTATTTATGAGGTCATTTCTTCCCACATCCATGGTTACATATCCAAACCCCTTTCCCTGGTGTCTGCTTCTCCCTGACTCTTACCTTCACCACGTTTCTAACCTTCTTACTACCTTACTATCTTCCCTCCAACATGCACCACTACCACTCACCTTCACATTGTACCACTTAGCTCCTTTTAGATACCCCCCATCTCTTACAAACCTTCTGCACACTAATCTTTTACTTCTTAATCCTCCCTCTAGATATATTTTTTCACAATTATATGTAACATTGTTAATTACCAATTTCTCTGCAAAATGATAACAATCCCAAACAAACTGGCTAGAAAATGTACTGCGTTTTACCTCAGTACATAATGATTGCCACCTTCTTACTTGTATAAAACTAGTTGCATTTTGCATGAAGCTATACTGCATGTAACCTTAGATATGTTTACTGAAGCCATATGTAAAAATTTGCTTGTATGAAAATTTTCCTTTTACTTCTTTTGCATGTTAACCAGAGGTTTTCTCCTTGGGCCTCCACTGAAAATGGGCATAGTTGGACTTTCCCTGTAAACAAATGTCAATAAATAAATAAATAAGACCCCATCATCCAGAAAGTCAGTTGTAGTTGTTTTGGGTCTGCATGTATCAAACACCTCTTGATCTTGTGAGAGTAAATCCAGTCTGTGAGGAACATTGTGGTACTTGCCCCTGGCCAATTGCAGAAGAAGGAAGACCCGTTCTTGCCTGCGTCAGAGGGCAGTCACCACAATAATCTCTGGAGAGTCCTTCTGAATCTTCAGAAGTACTCTGGATATCAGCAGAAATGGTGGAAAAGCATACAGGAACATTCCAGTCCAAGGAAAGGAAAAGCATTTGTTTTCCAAGGCTTACTGCATGGAGTCTAGGGCCAGATTTTAGCCAGTTGATTGTTTAGAGAGGAGCAATCCCCCAAAGATGGATCAAATGTTGGAAGACCCACTTGCTTCAGTTTCCATTCTTGAATGTATGCTCTAGTCCTGCTCAACTTGTCTACCACATATTTTTTTTTTCTAATGGAATGCAAGATGCCTGTAGTGTGAAAATGTGCTGTAAAGCAATATTCCATGCTAATATGGCTAGTCTATATGGGTGTAAGATCTAGTTACTCCTTTCTTGTTTATGTTCACCATACGTTTGTAGCTGAATGCTAGGCTAACTGCCCTTTATGTCCATTTTAAGCCTATCCAGTAACCCAAGATTAGAATCAAAGCCTGTACCTTGTATCTATGAGGCAAAGACCTTAACCATTATGCCAAACTCACTCCTGCCAATCACTGTGATACTGTCTGTAAACATTTGAGAGATCCCAGGGACTACATATGATTCTGAGAGTTGAGAGCATTTATAAGAGCTAGCCACTCTTTTATGTCTGTGTATTTTGGTCTGTCTCTTTTGGTCCCAAAAACCCTGTACTTTGATACCGATTGACACTGCTTTCCAAGCAAAGTCTGTGGCATCTGTTGTGACTGACTGCTTTGGAACAGGACGGGAGAATGGGAGACCTAGATTCTGAGAAATATGATATGTTTGTCAACTGATTTCCCTTTTTACAAATTCCAGAACTGGATTCTGAAATGACAATGTGTGTTGATCCTGAGACCACACAGATTTCAGATACCATTGTATCTTTCTCATGTGGAGTCTCGTGAGAGGTAACATTAGAATCTTGAATGCCACAAGATCCTGAATCATGAGGTATTCTCTCACTGATTCTGAAGTCTGAGTGGAAACCCCCTTGAATAGATCTAAACATAAATCCATTTTTTCCTGTGGAAGAAATCTCTTTGTACTGAGGTATCTAGAAGGCAACAAACAACATAATCCTATGAGGTGGAGTCAGAAAAGACTTTTGAATGTTCTCTTGGCATCCCAGGCTGTGTAGGGGATATCTACCCAATACGGAGATTCCTTACACTTTGAAAAAACTCTGCAAAGATAAGCAAGCCATCTAAATATGGAAAATGTGAATACCCTGTACTCCACAGTGGGTTATCACCAGAGATAGACACTTTGTGAACATTCTTGGAGCATGGAATAGCTGAAAGGGTAAAACAGAGAACTAATATGTGATCCAGACATACAAAACCTTAAAAATGCCTAAAATACAGATGGCTAGGAATGAGATACTATGCATCTTTTAAATCAAGAAAATTCAAATGAGAAAGAAGTGGTAACAGGTTGTGAGGTGAAAACATTTTCAACTTGTGCACTATCTCAAGATGCAAAACTAGTCTTCAAGAGTTTTCTTTCTTTGGCACTGAAAACATTCTTGAGGAAAATTATTCCCCTAACTGGGGAGGAGGAACAACTTCTAATACCATCGGAGACAGCATATGTAAGACAGGAAGAAAGAGAAGATATTGGTCTTACAAATAAGGAAAAATCCCCGAGAAAGAAGGAATTTACTTCCACTGCCATTAATATCCTACATGATTCACACCGAGAAACCATTTGTCTGAAATTTATAAGTTATGTACTCACCATAACTAGGCATTTGTGTTGTCCATTTTCATTCTTCCTAACTTATTGTTCCAGATCCGACTGACTCAGCCACATTTACCAGACTTCGGATCCAACTCTCAAGATCCTCCCTCTACCCATAATGCTCTACTTCATCCCTATTTCTTCAGATTGAGCTTGCTGCTCTATTTCTCAATAGCAAAAGAGAACCAGATATAGCCAAGTAGAAAAAAAACAAGGCAGGGCTCAAACCTAAAACTGTAGGTTCCAAATACAGTCCAATAGGTCCTTCCAGAAAAAAAATGTATGGGGGATGGATGGGATGGGAGTCAAGAAAGAATGAAAATGGACAACACAAATGCCTAGTTATGGTGAGCACATAACTTACAAATCTAATGTTGTTCTTTTCATTCTTCTTCACTTATAGGACAGAGTCCCCAGCTACGTTGACTTTGGGTCGCCCACATGGAAGGATATTCCGAAGTAAGGCTGAACCAAGGCTCTATTTCTAGACATGATGATCAATTTGTAATGTGAAACAAAGGTATGAGCCTTGGACCATGTAGCTGCTGCACAAATGTCATCAACAGACATCCTTGACCAAAAAGCAGATGAAGTAGGCATGGACCTAGTTGAATGAGCTCTGGGAGGTTTTGGTAATGTCATACCCTTCTGAGATTAAAAACATAATATAGGGCCTGTAAGCCATTTAGCTAGGGTAACTTTAGAAACTGGTTGGCCTAGGAAATTTGAAGAGAAAGATACAAAAAGCTGTTCTGACTTGCTAAACTGTTTTGTCCTGTGAAGGTAAAAATGTAGTTGCTTGTGCACATCAAGGAGGTGTAACATGTACTCTCCTTTACTGGAGAAATTTGGAAAGAATCCTGGCAAGTGAATGGATTGGGTGACATTACTTTCAGAAGCCACTTTAGATAAAAAAGAAGGGTTTGTCTGCAGGGAAACTCTATCTTTATAAAAAAAGCAATGTAAGGAGTTTTTGCTGAAACAGCCCGGCGTTCAGATATTCTTTTTCCTGAAGTTGTAGCTACCAAGAAAACCATCTTCCAAGACAGAAATTTTAGATCAGATTTCCCTGATGGTTCAAAGGGGTTTTGTGTTAAACCTTCAAATAAGATCTCAAGGTGGTGAAGGATCCTTTGTCAGACGTCTCAGAAGCAAAATGCCTTTCAAAAAAGCTTTACACAATCTAGGGGAAGCTAAGGAAAAGAATTTATTCCCAATGTGGAAATTCAAAATTCCTGCCAAATGAACCTTAAATCTGGAGAAACTAGCCTCATCTTTGAAAAATGTTGTCAAAATATGAAGAATAGCTATCTGACACCCAAGTAGAGAACCTTTTCCACTTACTGTTAAGCTTTTTTTGTAGCATCCTTTAGAGAAGCCAAAATAATGTCATGAACTCGAGAAGAGAGCCTGGACTGTCTTAACTACTACTGGAGACCCATGTGGTCAGCTTTAGGGTCTGAATACTGAGGTGTTAAATCCTTGACGAGTGAGACAGGAGATCCTGAGTAGGCTCCAGTATATACGGAGGATAACAAAGATGAGACCGTAGAAAAGGGAACCATACTTGCTGAGGCCAGAAGGGGGGCAATGAGGATAACTGAACTCTTCAGACTGCTTGCTTTTTGCAAAAATCTTGGAATCAGGAAAAGAGGAGGATAAGCATAAAGGAGACCTGAGGGCCATGCGTAAAGAAGAGCGTTTCTCGGTGACTTCCCTTAAGAGGGGATCAGAGCGAAGTACTTGCTACCCTTGTTGTTGAGAGATGGTGCAAATAGGTCACAGTAAGGCTGGCCCCAATGCTTTAAGATCATATTCGCTACTGAATATTTAAGAGACCACCCATGAGGCATCAGAATGGATCTGCTTAGTTTGTCTGCAAGCACGTTGGTTTTCCCTGGAATGTGCATCACAGTTAGAAAGTGGGCTGATGAGATTGCCCATTTGCAAACCCTCATTGCCCCTCTGCAAAGGGGATAAAATCAAGTTCCTCCTTGCTTGTTGATATACCAGACTACAACATACTGTCGGTCTGAACTGCAAACGCCCCCAACAGAACAGCATCTTGAAATGCCTGCAACATTAAAAGGACTGCTCTCATCTCTAGGACTTTGATATGCATGTAGGTCTCTTGGGGAGACTACTTGTCTTGGACAGTTCTTCCCAGAAAATCTGCCGCCCCAATTGAGAAAGCATCCATGGTCACTGTGGCTACTGGGCTTGGTAGAACAAAGGATTCTGCCAGGAAAAAGATCATCGGATTACATCCACCAGCGAATGTGCTGCTTGCAAATCGGATCTCGGATCCAGGGGCTCCAAAACCACTGGATGGATCAGAGAAGGAGAACTAATAGTCTTAGATGTAACAGGCATACTCACGGATATGACAGGGCCAGAGCTTGTAAGACCCCCATCTGGATCTGAACTTTGAGAAACTTTCACACCATCCTATCCACATCTGCTTCTGGCAAGCATCTGGAGAACCTAAAGGAAGTGGTGGATGGGGGCCTGGAATGCTTCTTAGGAGTTTAAAGAAGCTGAGCAGGCAAAGTGGGCAAAACTGGTTTTAAAACATATTCAGGTGTAGTACTTCTAAAGGAACTACCTGACTTTGGAAATGATGATTTAGAATCTGAGGGGGGAGCTGGTGGACTAATTATAACTACAGCTGGAGCCGAAGCCTCAGGATCTGAAGTCTTCAGATCGGAATGTCGAAACGTCTTTGGATCCCGGGAAGTCAGATCTGAAAGTCTCCTGGTCTTGGTTGGTGACTCCAGTGAAGACCTAGAGGACCTCGAAAGAGGGCAATTATGGTGCTCCAGAGGAGCAAACTTGCTTGTTTTGGAGGGGGGGTTGAGCCCCTAGAGCAGAAGAAGGAAGAAAACCACGTTTGTTTCTTCTGTCTGCCAAGGCTCTAGGATTAAAGGTGGCGCAGATCCTACATACAGTGTACAAGTGCCCAGGCCCGAGGCAATAAATGCCCATAAGGAGTGCTTTTTTTAAAACCCTGTAGGTTTGTCTGACATAATGGAAGAAACAGAGGACAACCACAGTAAGGGAAAGAAAAATAAGAGTAGATATATATATATATATATATATATATATATATATATATATATATATAGGTTCATAGGTAGGTACTAGGCTATCTGCCCAAAGGCATTTATAAGCCTAGCTAGAATGTGTTGGCTTTCGCCACCCCCTTAGATTAGTTCCCTGTGCCTCTGTCCAGCAGAGCCACTGAAGTGATCCCCGGGGTAAACTTTCTGTTTACCATCCACTCATCAAGGTTTCTCTTGAAGAGTGTTAGTGAGGAGCTTCGCCTAATGTAGACTGGAATCTTGTTCCAAAGCATGGGTAGTCTCTGTGACAGGAATCTCTCTCTCCAGCACGTTCTATTTATTGTTGTGGTGAGGTTTAGATCCCTAGAGCGTGTGGCTCGAGGGGATAAGCTTTTCTTTAGGTGGAGCATGTTTATCAGTTCTGGGTTGGACGTGGCCTTGTATGTCAGGCAGAGATCACCTCTGAGTAGGCGGTATGCAACCGAGTACAGCTGGAGATTCTTCAGTCGAGCTGCATAGGCATCTGTTTGAGGCCAGTGATCCTCTTGGTGAGGTACTTCTGTGGTCTTTCCAGCTGTTGCAGGTGTCTTGTAAGATACATCCCAAATGGGGCATTGTACTCTATGATGGGTCTGATGAGCAATGAGTAGAGGGGCACAATAACCTCTTTTGATCTGGATGCGAACCCTTTTTGTGATAAGGTGGGCCACGTAGAATAATTTTCTAACCACTTTGGCAATGTGATTATCAAAGGAGAGTTTACTATCTACTTGGGTCCCCAGATCCCTTATTACATCTTCCTTATTTAGGGGACTACCACCTATGTGGTAGTTTGTGGATACTTTGTTTTTCCAAAGGGGATGACTATGCACTTTTTGGCATTTAGCTCGAGGCCATGCTTTTGAAACCAGGTATCCGCCTCAGTGAGACCCTTTTGGAGGATGTCTCTTTCAGCAAGAGAGTCAATTATAGCCCCTAGTTTGCAGTCATCTGTGGACTTGGTCAGCCATAGTCCTCCTGTGCTTGCTTGTACCTCTGAGAAGTATATGCCGAACAGCAGGGGTCCTAGGACTGAGCCCTGGGGAACGCCACTTGTAACAGGTTTAGAGTCAGACCTAGCTCCCACAACTCTTACCATGTGGGTTCTGTCCATGAGCCAGTTGGCAACCCATCTTGTGACGTAGGGGTTTACGTTCAGGCTGGTGAAATTGCCTATAATACCAGAATGGGGATTGGTGTCAAAGTCCTATGTGAAGTCCAGGTAGGCTGTGTTTACCACCTTTCCCTCATCTATAGCCTTGGTAACTGTCTCAAAGAAGTCCAGCAGGTTCAGGAGGCATGATCGGCCCTTAACAAAGGCAAACTGGGTAGGGTCCAGTGTTTGGAGGTTCCCAAGGTCTCTGTTAATGAGTTCCATTATGATGCTTCCATAGCCTTGCAGACCAAGCTAGTCAGGCTTATAGGGCGATAGTTCCCAGGGTCTGTTGTGGCTCCACCTTTATCGAGCGGAATAACCGTTACTGTGTGCCCCTCTAAGGGTACGTAACCTGTGGAGAGGCTAAGTTTGAACAGTGTGTTTAGGTGAGGGGTTAGTTTGTCTTTGAGCTCATGTAGGACGCAGCCTGGGACACCGTCCGGTCCTATTGATGCTGTGTTTTTGGCTTTGTAGTGGGCTGTTTTAACCTGAGTGTCTGTAATTTTAGGAGCTTTACATTCTTCTGGTATGGTTATGGGCCCTTTTGGGGGTGAGAGGGGGGTGAAGTTTGCGCTAAACCTGTCTGCCAGGATGTTGGCAATACTGGTCGTTTCAGTGTATTTTGTACCATTCTGCACTAACTCCGAGCAGATCTGAGCATTGCCACTTAGATTCTTGACATAGCTAAAGAATGCCTTGTGATTATCTTTGGAGTCCTTGGCAGAATGCCTTGTGGTTATCTTTGGAGTCCTTGGCAATTTTTCTTTCGAAACTCACCCTGGATGATTTTATGAGGGATCGTAGTTTCTTGCTGATACTGATCAAGGATGTCTTCCCATCTTGGGATTTTACTCTTTTCTGTACTAGTTTCCTCCTTCTATTGTATAGCTTGTTTATGGCAGGAGTCCACCAGACTGGTTTCCTTTTCTTGGAGGAGTGAGTCTTGGTTTTGCTTGGGATAGCACAATCCATGCATTCTTGTAGGTGTCCATAGAATGCATAGAATGCATTAGTAAAGGATTTTGCAGCTTGGACAATGTTATCCTTTAGCATGGGGGTTTTGAAACTTTCCACCTCAGTCTTAAGTAACATGAAGTTTGCTTTTGAAAAGTTTTTCACGGTGGTTTCTTTGTCCGGGGGTGGGGCAGAATGTGGATATCCAAAGTGATTTGTTTATGGTCAGATCTAACCAGCGAGGGGTTAACCTCCAGTGTGGAGCACTGGTCACCCATGTTGGTGATGACCAGGTCCAATATGTTGTCACCTATGGTGGGAGTGTTGACCAGTTGATCCAGGGCGTTTGAGTTTAAAAATTCTAGGAAATGTTGAGCAAGGGAGTTAGTACTTGAGTAGTTCTCCCAATTAATGTATGGGTAATTGAAATCACTGAATATTAGGGTGTTTGGTAGGACCTTTATATTTCCCAGTGTTTCCAGAAATGCGGAATGGGAGTCCTGGGACATGGTGGGTGATCTGTAGAAAGCTACAATTTGAATTGCAGTTTTGCCCATTGTTAGTTGCACGTGGATGATCTCTGAAGCATCGTGCTGTGCCACTAACCTGGAAGTGTGGGTATCCTTGATGAATATGAATACGCCCCCACCTTTTGTATTTCGGTTCGGGTTCTGTGGCCGAAATGTATGGTATGAGTTGTAGCCTGGTAGTGCCGGGGTGCTCTCTGGTGCCTTAAACCAGGTTTCTGTTACTGCACATATATTGATTTTCTCCATACTGAGGAGTGTCTCGAGTGCGTGCATTTTGAGGTTTAGACTTCTGGCATTGAGTAGCATTACCCTCAGTTTTTGTTACTTGTGCTATTTATGGCGGTGGGTTTGTCCTTTGAGCCTTACCTAAAAAAGGTACTATGGGGGTGGCAAGAGCCTTGGCCAGTATTCGAAAGCCTAAGGGTGACAGGTGCAAGCCATCTCTAGCGAAGTAGCGTGGCTTGTCAAGCATCCAGGTGGGCAAACACTGGATCCCCCTTTGAATGACACCAGAAACTTAGCCAATTGTTGAAATTGATAATTGTTTCTTTATACTGTGGTATCATTCTTGGTGAGGGCAGGATGCTACTCAGGGTCAGGGTCATACTGGCCTAGGCTACAAGATCAGAGAGCTCTTCAATGTCTCTTTTCATGTAGTCCAGGGAGGTACAGCTCAGGTCATTCACACCAACATGGACAATGACAGAGTCGTATTTGTACTTGTTCTGGAGTGACCTGAGTGCTTGTGTTATGTGGCGGATCCTGGCACCCGACAGGCAGCTAACAGTAACCTTCTCCTTATTCAGCCTAGTGAGTGGGACGTCAGTGTGCCTGACTATAGAGTCACCTATTACTAGTATGCTGAGTATGTTATTTTGCCTTAAGGGCTGTGATTGCATGGCACACTAGTTTTGTGAAGTACGTGTTTCATGATTTGTGTTGGGGGGATGTAGGTTGCTTGGATGTCTGCTTTGGAGGTCTCTGTTGCTTTTGCAGATTTTTATTTAGAGCCTCCGAGTATGTTTTCATGTATTTACGTGTGTTTTTTGCCCGTGCTGGTTTAATGGGTCTATGTGAGACTGGTGGTGTGATGCAAGTATTTCCCTTCTCCTCTTGACTGTCTGATCCAGCCTTAGGTTGAGAGAGCTTAGCCTCCAGTTTGGCTGTATAATTGCATCTTTCACATTTATTAGTGTTTGGTGGTAGGAAGAGAGGGTTGTCTGTGTACATGAGGCAGTTGTAGCATTGCCTCAAAATGCCCAGATTCACCAGTTGGACTGGAGAGTATGCTTGAAACTGCCCTTTGGACATGCCTGGATAGGTACAGTGAACTGTTTTACTGAATGGCTGGTAAGGATGAATAGAGAGCCTTGTCCTTCTGTACAGTATAGGAGGGTCTAGTGCTAGGATTTATAACTGCTTGCTATGAGTTTTGAGCAAGTGCCGGGCTGAGAAATGAATGGCTTGTGTGCTTAAGTTGAAAGTTTATCTAGTTCCAAGGGAAAAATTGAAGAGGAGACTTTGTGGAGGGGGAATAGTTACACCTTAGCTAACCAGTGCTGCCTGGTGTGCAAAACCGGGCAAATGCGGTATTTATAGCAGGGAAATGAAAGAGATAGAAATTAGCCCAAAATGGCCAATAAACTACTAAATTTCTGGGTTGAAACCACTCCTCCAGGGACAGATAGGCCGCTCAAAGCTCCCCTCTCTCACAGGTGAACAGAGAAACTTCCTTCCATCCAAGTAAGGTATGGCCAAACACAGAGATTTGTAACACAGCCCTGAATTCAGCACGTAACCTAAAAACTGGACTATACTAGCTTAGAAAGACGGGAAACAAGTATATTTTTTTTTTCAGAAAATAAAGCAGATACAATCAAAAAAACTCTCTAAATGCACAGAAAAGGATACTTATTGTTATATATCTCAGATCAGAGTTGTAGTCAATGCCTCTAGTAATAAAGTAGGAAGAAACGCAAATACAGTAAAAGCAGATGAATTTAATGCAATTTATATATATATATATATATATATATATATATATATATATATATATATATATATATATATAAAATAATAGAAAACGATCAACTGATTTAAACAAGTTACCCAATTAACCAGAAAAAAGCTAAAAACTGAGCCCTGCTCCAGCAGTCTTCAATCAGACAAGTTCTAACTGCACACTCCTGCTGCTAGGGTGCCTGGGAACCTTCTCCAAAAAAGATGGCCTGGGTCAGTGCTAGAGTTATACAAACAAAGCTAGATTCAGCAGGCCTGAATCTGGTCTATGCTGCAGCAACAAAATGCACCAATTTCAGAAAACAACAGGTCAAATAAGCAGGCACAATTAAGCCTGTGACCAGAAATTCCCAACTCAAAAGGGCAGAATCCAGCCTCCCACAAGAGTACAGACCACACCTTCTTAATGTAAAAAAACTGGCCCAAAGCCCAAATGCTTAAACCAGAACTAATGCACTTTAGAAGAGACACTAAGCCTTCAATCAGCAACTCCCAACTCAGAAGGATGTAAGCTTCCTGTCCTGCTAAAACAGTGCAGACCACAAACCTTCCTAATGTGAAACAACTGGTCTAAAGCCCAAGTACATAATCCAAAGGCTTAGAATAACAGTTGCAATTTAATCGGCTACTAACAAGCAGTAATAAATGCAGCCAAATAAATGCTATTAAATTATTTTAAGAACAGGTAGCAAAAGCAAAATAAGTAATAAAGTAGGAAGAAACACAAACACAGTAAGCAGATGAATAAAGTGCTAAAAAACATTTTTTTCTCTTCATATTAGGTAGAATGAGCTAAATTGAATCTGGGAGGAGTGTCACAGACCAAATACACAGCAGAGGCAGGCAAATGCAAAGCTATCAAGCACAAAAAGAAAAAAACTATAGGGAGGGCAGGGTGGGGAAAAATCAACTCAGAAAAATAACACTTTCCACACAGAGCAGAAGCCAGCAAATATTATAGATCTAAATCAATTGAGCAAAAGCAATTAGGATACTGTAGAACTTTGGAAAGAAGTGCCAAAAAAATATACTTATCAATTTATATTTTGAAGTGTTTCAGTAGCACTCTCAGAGAGAACTCAATTAGATCCAAGCAATGAATGCAGAGGTAACAAACAGGCAATCTTAATTAAACTAGCAAGCCTTTAGACAATCAGATAAAAAATACAAGTTATTTGGCCAGTATTTAACAGAGCAGGATTTAGGGTGGGGGAAAAATAGTACTTTCCACTCAGAAAAATAACACTTTCAACACAGATCAGAAGCCAGCAAATATTATAGATCTAAATCAATCAAGCAAAAGCAATTGGGATACTGTAGAACTTTGGAAAGAAGTGCCAAAAATATACTTATCAATTTATATTTTGAGTTGTTTCAGTAGCACTCTCAGTCAGAACTCAATTAGATTCAAGCAATGAATGCGGAGGTAACAAACTGGAAATCTTAATTATACTAGCAGTATATATATATATACATATATATATATATATATATATATGTGTGTGTGTGTGTGTGTGTGTGTGTATATATAAATATATATATATATATATATATATATACACACACACACACACACACACACACAAATACATACGTGTGTGTGTGTGTGTGTGTGTGTATATGTATATAAAAATGGGGAAAAATACTGGACAAAAATACCAACTATGATAGAAGCAAAAAAAATACCCTAAGGTAAAAGGGTAAATAAAGAGAAAATAATACCAACAACGGTAATGGAAAATTGGTACTTGCGTATTATCGCAATCACATTTCAGTACTCGCAGAAATTGCAATGTTTCTGTGAAACGAGGTCTGCTAAGCTAGGAACTGTTATTTTTGTTGTTAAATATGCCAGCTTTAGTGTTTTCCAGGAATAGAGTGTAGTAACAGGATGTGATTTGCTTTGAGCAAGAATGAAGAAGTGTTTCATTGGTGGAAAGGTTTAAAAAAAATCTGTTTTTATGTGTTAGAGAAGACTGAATGCATGTTGTATATTAATACGTATTATTGCAACCACATTTCAGTAATGTTTCTGTGAAACGAGGCCCGCTAAGCTAGGAAGGCGTGTATGAAGTCTTCAGAAGTGTTGTGTGTGAGTGTTTCTTTTTATATTGGAAGAGGAAAAAGTTGAGAAATCGTCTTCCCTGGTAACGGCCTTTTCAGCCTTAGAAGGAGTGCTGCTTGTCAGTGACCATTCCTCATCGAACTCATGCAACTTACCACCTTCACCCAAAGGCAAACGGCCCATTTCAATTCCGTTTAGGTGTACACACTGCAAGGGGTGATTGCTATGTTTGGGACATGTGTGTGTGTGTGTGTGTGTGTGTGTGTGTGTGTGTGTGTGTGTGTGTGTGTGTGTGTGTGTGTGTGTGTGTGTGAATCATTCAGCATGTGCAGCACCTGTCGGTAGTACTGTAAGTGGCTGCTGCGGCAACACAAGTTGACATGCACAGGACTATCCGTCTGAAGCGGTATAACCATTTATCACCCCCGGTCGAGGAATCTGGATGGGGAGAAAGGCATCACTCCCTGAGGAAACACTGTCTCCTTAGTCAGAATTTCTTGTAAGCACCTTTTTTTGGGATGGTTACTGACCCTGAGAAGTCACACTGAATATTCCTGAGCAACCTCCCTTTGCTGAGGTTGACATCAGCAAGGCAGTATTTGCGAAGTAGCGTGACACAGTGGAGTTCACCAAAATAAAATGACACACGCCTAACACAAGTCCAACATTTGAAGTTTTTTCCTCTCCTCCCTGCCTCAGATTGTTGAGGACACATCACTACTTAGTTGTATACACACCCCTTTAAAGCTTAACAAGCCCGTTTTCTGGGAATGTGGTTGCGATAATACGCAGGTATCAAAAAATCTACTGTAAAACAGTACAGAAAAAAGAAAAAGAGGAAGAAAAAGTCCTTAATGACCAGCAACAACTAGAGGGAGGGAGAAGGGAAGAAATAAAAGTTTTAACTCACAGAAATAAAGACAAGATGGACTGAACCATGACCATTCAGAACTTCGCTTTCTTTACATACTGGCTCAATTTGCTTACAGCAGCAGACTCGATCTGAAGCAATAGGGATGGTGTAGGGCATTATGGGTAGAGGGAGAAGTTTGAGAGTTGGATCTAAAGTCTGTTAAATGTGGCAGAGTCAGATCAGAACTGGACCCATAAGTGAAGAAGAATGAAAAGGACAACATTATATCAATTTGTTGCCAAAAAGAGAAATCGAGATTCATTTTCTGGACCAGAGTGGGAGAGGGCATAAGGAACATCATACAGTCATTCTAACTTATTTAACTGTCCTTTGTTTGGCAGGAGGGGTCCTGTTCTCTTTTTGGAATGTCATTACCACTGCATTTTTAAATAGCTGTTTAGAAACATTCTGCTTACTGTTTATTTTGTTTTTTTTGCCAAAGTTAGATGAGGGAGCAGACAATCCCCTGGAGAACATAGAAAAGTGGACTGACAAAACTGAGAGATTCCATCAATCAGCTTACTTCTCTCATCACATGTTTTGATAATCTCTACAGCAGAGGGTTCAAAACTAAATCACTGTCCAAAGGAGAATTCAAACTTTTGTTTTTCACATCATCTGGGAGGAAGTGAGATTGCAGTCAGGCAAATCTTAACGTCTCTAGTGACAGTAGCTTTAAAAATATCATCCACAGTGTCGTAAACACATTTTGAACAAGGAGTAGTAATTTGAGAAATAAGAAGAAACTTACAGTTCTAAAAATCAAAGTTGCAAAAGCATAAACTTTTCTCGGAATTATCAAAAGCTTCACCATCCTTATCAGGAGGAAGAGGATAGGAATTACAAAATGTTTGGCAGCAAGTGGATTAAGTAAAGCTATACCTGCTGGGTCAGGTCTGGGACTGGTGCATAAAAACCTGAAAGATTGATGGACTTTATATAAGCTATCTTCTTTTTTATGGGCAGTAAGCTGACTGTCAGGGAAACCACAGGCTATGACAAAAACATTCTGCAAGGATGACAGAACTGGAGGTATGGGTGAAGATTCTGAGAATTCTAGTTGTAACAAATCATAATTTTTTCCTAGGGAATGAGAAACTTCAGTATTTGTCCACTGAAAACATTGGCTCATCCTGGAAACAGTCTCAGAGAAAGAGAATCCCTCACAGCAAGAATCGGATATTACAAGCCCCACCTCAGGCCAGAGGGGAACCGTGAAGAACCCATCAGAGTGGAAACAAAGGTATGATCAGCATTACGTATACTACATACTGGTACTTTCCAGAGACCCACAGAGATGTATTAAGGGCGTCACAAGCATCTGCCTTTAGAACACTACATCAGTTTTTAAATGCAATGCTATTACATGCAAGGGAGGTTAAGTTTCCCACAAACATATACAAGAGAGATCAACAACCATGCAAGAATTTTATGCAATAGCACATTTCCCTGAAGTGTTGTGGGTCACAGACTGCACACACAGAAATAAAAGCTGAGGAAAAGGTAAGGAGGTACATCAACAGAAAAGGTTCCCACTCCCTAAACTGTCAAGTCATCTGTAATGCGCAAAGGAACATCTACAATGTATGTATAAGTAACTCAGGCAGTTTTCACGAATCACACATATGGCAAACATGCGAGCTATACACCAGGTTTGCATAGGGTGACATCCCTCAAGAGTATTTAATGGGGATGCAGGTTATGCACTGGAGTCCTGGTTCATGACAGCCATGAGAAACCCACACAACCTCACTGAACAAGGAAACGAGACCTACGCTCAAAGGAATATTACAGAACGTGTGTTCAGTTTCCTTAAATCAAGGTTCCAGTGTATAGACACATCAGGAGGTGCACTGCAGTATGATCTGGGAACCTCTACATAAATATTTACAGTGTTTGCCATGTTAAACAATATCATTCTCAGGAAATGGCTCCATCAAGGACAGCAATAAGCAGGACCACAATTTCGAGGACCACACAGGCAGGGCCATGCACAGTATGCTCTGGCTCTAGCTAAGAGGCAAAGGATAGCAGACACACTCACTACCTAGAACAAAGCCTAAAATCCTATACACATGTAAATATGAAAACTGATAACTGTTAGAATCCACAACCTCTACTTAACCATGACTCTGCTCCGATAACATCAAACAGGGACAACCCCCATGGACACAATTCATATCTGTACTAATGATAATGAAGTGTGAAAACTAAAAAAAAAAAACGTTACGTCAATAAATATTGTCATATTGACAAATATACATGCCCTATGACTGCACAGCAGGTAGCCCCCAATCCAACATTACCCACCAACCTCCCACACACCCCCACAAAGCACATAAAAAGAATGATATTTTGAACTCAGTGGTCAGCACAGATCACATGAAGCTTTGTAATGGAAGTAACACAGGTTTAAACTTTACAATACATTGCTGCATTAACAACTTAGCAATTATCAATGCACACATGACGTAAAATTAAATAATAAATTTGTCATGTAGAATTCAGTAACATAACTGTAGAAATGCAGAAATGGTTATGCCACAAGTAAGGGATAAATGGAAATGCATTTAAAATTATACAAATACACTTCATCATTTATATAATTTCACCCTTGCAATATCAAAATGAGAGCATTGTTTGCTAAACGGCTATACACCTTGACAATACATTACTATAGAAAATAGTTAAATCACCCAAAGTCTTGCTATTCTACCATTATTTAGCTGTGTGTTTCAAAAACAGTCTCCTCAGTATAATACAATGGCACTGCCTACACCATTACCTTCAAATAGTGCAGAGTCCACCCTGTGAGCACTGCAAATATGCAAAAATGAGGTGTTAAATCATTAGTATTCCTGAATGCCAACATCTACACAAAATGTAGGGAATGTAAACATGGTGTAGGGCCTACATGGTTACATGAACATGCCCTCAGCAATACAAAGATAAGCACTGAGAAGTTTTATCTGTTAAAGGCTTGCAGGTGTTGCTGATTACCCTGACATTACGAACAATCTGCTTTCACAGTCTCCCCTCTCTGATATACAACTAAGGGTGTGTCAGGGAGCAGGGCCTTAACAAAAAAGTCTGCAGGTACATTGACGGATACATAGAAGATCAACAGCCTAATATTTTAGTGCAAGCTACTTTATAAAGTGTCTCATCTTGTATCACTTGCTTGCCAGTTAGCAATGCAGAAATTACTTTCACAGCTTAGGGAAAAAGGTGAAAAAGTTAGTTTGGCTGCCATAGATTGCACAAATCAGCCAAGTGGCATTGCACAACTGAAAGCACCCTCAAGGAAGTAAATACACCTGACAAAAATCTCTCTCTCTTGCACAGGCTGTAAGTGCAGTGAGCCAACAGATGAAGTATACATGATGCAAGGTTCGAAACCACTGACATGACATTTTTACAGATGATTCTCAGAATATATATTTAATCACATTTTGTAATACCATAGTGTTGTTTAAAAAACAACTGTCACTACTAACAATATTTGATTTTACTCTGTCCACTGAATCATGTGTCACTAACTACAGGTCTGACAATATGTTCCATAAAGTGCATGTCTGATGTTGCAAGAAGATGTAAGAAGGAAGAATTGTTCACCTGAATGTACTTCTTGCTCTGGTCATTGCTACATATACCCACGCATTCCATTTCATTCACTACGTAATTTCCATAACATATATTACTCTTCAGTGCCTGTTCTATATGCTCTATGCCCGGCATTGCTCAAACATGGTTTACTACTTAAGGAAAAAAGTGAAAATTTCAGTTTAGGCTGCCTTAGGTAGCTCAAAAATGCCTGATGGCTTTGCATATCCAGCAGCACTCTGGATAGTAATAATTCCAGAATAATTCCAGAAAATACACTTGTTAGGCAACCTTTCTCTGTGGTACAAGATGTAACTGATGTGAATTGACAGAAATGAGGTACCTGAAGCATTGTTTAAAACCTGTTTACAGAGCTCCTTGCCATAATGGGCAATAGTTCATTTTCAATCACAATAATTTTAAGTTACATTTCCTCTCCCCTTGGCATCATGTAAATATGGTTCACTACTTAAGGAAAAAAATTAAAAGTTTTATTTAGGCTGCCTTAGGCAGTTCAAGCATGCCCGGCATTGTTGCGTGACCCCCCACAACAACAGTACTTACTTCAGTTCATGCACCTGCCAGATGTCAAATTCTTTGGGACAAGGTGTAACTGAAGTGAATTGAAAGGAATAAGGCACATGAAACACTGCTTTCATCCTGTATAGAGATTACATTGCAATTAATAACTACATGTCTTTTTTATTTAACTTAATTTTAAGGTTCGCCTGCTCTCTGCTTGCCATCATGCAAACAGGGTACACTACCAAAGGAAAAAAGTGAAAAATTTAGTTTAGGCTGCCTTAGGTTGCTCAAATATGTCTGGCATCATTGTGTGGCCAGCAGCATTCTGGATAGTAGTCATTCAAAAACAAAATACACCTGCCAGGTAACTTTCTCTGTTGAGCAAGGTGTAAATGAGGTGAACTGACAGAAATAACATACATTAAGCATGGTTTGAAACCTGCTTACAGAACACTTTTGCCATAATTCACAATATTTACTTTTCCATTTTAAGGTATGTTTGCTCTCCTTTTGGCAGTGTGCAAACAGTTCACTACCCAAGGAAATAAAAGTGAAAAATTTAGTTTAGGTTACCTTATGTAGCACAGACAGACCCAGCAACAGTGTGCTGTCTTCAGCACTCTGGACAGTACTGACAGAAGAAATTCCAACTGTCATACAGCTATCTCTGTGGCACAAGGTGTAAGAGCAATGACTCTGGATAAATAATACAGGCTACTAAGGGCTGAAATCCAGCTAGAAGATACTTTTTAGAAATGATGCAAGAAGCCACATTTCAGAAAGTTTTGAATAGGACAATGACAGTAAAAAACTCAATGTTAAACATGATTCTTGCAAGCAATTTATCAGTAAGCCTTGCATAATGAAAATGTGCTTTTTGGCATATATGACTAATGTATTACATACATACAAAATCAAAGGTATGTCCACCTTCCTAGACATGACAATGAATATATTTCATATAAAAATCACTAGCATATATCTGATGGGCATAATACCTTTGTTGTCATCATCATGACTCATCGCATATCTCAACTATGTGTTTAGGATCCTTATGTCTTCTGACGTATGCATGCAACATAAACCAACCTGTCCTGATCATCATATTGAACTGCATCCATGTGAACCATAATTATTTGCAGTAAGAATGACTTTACATAAGAATGCATTTCAAAACAAGATTGCAACCGCGTACATACAGACCTCTCTGAAATGTATTTCCATTCATTCAGATATCAGGAAATTTCAAACGGTCATGCTGTAAAGTTAGCTCTCCTGTGGCAATAGCAGTTAATGCATTAAGTTGAAATTTTTGCATCCTGTATTCCATGGGTTCAATTCCCAGCTTTTGCAAAACTATTTTAACATTAGGTAAGCTCAAAACTGATGTGCCTCGCAAATGGCAACTCTCAAAAGCCATGTCAGTAAGCAGTCTATTGTTGAACATTAGAAACTGTGACAATGGGTGAAGCATCACACATTGCACAGCTCAATGTCATGTTTCACACTTTTAGTACTTTTTATAAGTAGTGCCAATGGGATCAATCCACTTACAATCATGCAAATGTATTAGGCAAGGCCATGCATGCTTGCACAATACCAGAAACATGCAAGATTTGAATTAGGCACCAATTCAGGCATAGTTTGCAAGCTTGGCCATTGCAAACATGGCTGGCAAGGGAGCGGATGGTGCTAAATTTAGAACACAAAGGTGGGGTGCTGAGGAATCCAGGATATTTGTGGCATTCTTCATGAAGCACTACAGCCATAGGTTGCTGCAGGTGGGATTATACCATGTCTGAGTTCAAGGCTGAGGCTTGCAATAGCTTAGCCAAAGCTGTCTCCACTGCAACTGGCATTCCATGCAATGGGGAAAATGTTGTCAACATCATATTGATTTTAAAAAGCAGAAGCAGGACCTCCTAAGCTAATGGGAAGCTGAATTTAGGACTGGAAACACCCCCCCCCGTTCTGTAAGTATAATGACCCATAACCTACCTATCTATGATACAGCAGTAATCATCTAACCAGCCAATGCATGCACCGATTATGATTTCATATATATTTGTTTACTTTTTGTTCTCTACAGCTGCAGATAAGATTGCAGCAAGCCATTAGGCACATCAGGAGAGATTAACTTACCTCAGAGAGGCATGGGGTAAGTATGAATCAAATAAAAATTAAAGCCATAAAATTATTTTCATTCTCTAAAGCATTAACATCTCAAGCAGGGATACCTCATCATTCGTCTCAAGCATGCATGCCTTCCCCAATAAGTGTTGGTGCTTGCATTAGGGAACCAGAATACCAGCTTTACTGTGGGTGTGTTTGGGTTCAGTACCCAGAAGCAGCATTTTTTAATTGATAATTATTTATAAGTTCTAAACAACAGTCTCTCAGGAAGAACTGCAATATGATAATTGTAATTATTAAGTTAGAATGCATAATTTGAATCTGTCATAATGAAATAAAGGCAGCTTACTCTTGTATCAGATTGGCAATATTGTTTATATATAGGGATATTTCAAAGGTGTATAATAGTAAATTATCATAGTGGTTTATGTATTGCCAAATAAATGGTTGTTTAAAGTATACAGCACTGTTACATGACATGTATGTAATTATCTCTTTTTATGACCCCCCCCCAACCTTATGGGTTATAACTTATTAACAATCTGCTGTTTGCATAATTTGCTGATGCAAACTAATCAACAGCACACACAGATACACAGTCCACTGTGGCTTGGCCTGCCATACCTCCACAGATGGTAGAACAGACTTCCAGTACTTCACGGTCATAACCTGTCTCTGTTGCCACCACAACCCCTGCCTACCTGATCCAAGTTTGTCAGGTGGCTCTACCTCAGCTGCTGGTGCAGTGGTACCTTCTGGAAGCAGTAGTAGTGGACGTGCCAATTTTGTCACCTAGCAGGACTTAACAGGGCTGGTGGAGGATATTAGGGAGCGGGGCCTCAGTGCATATATTATCAGGGTTGAAAAGGTCCTGTGTCATATTGCAAAGAAGACACTTCCGGCACTGACTCTGGGAGCTGCTGCAGGAGACAGTGATGACAGTTCTGAGGGTGAGGACTAGATTCTTGCTGTTTTCATGCTGGAAGTTGGTGCTCCTCCGATGTCCCCTGCCTATCACCAATCCTGGTGTCCCCCAACCATTTGTCTTCATCAACATCCTTGTTTTGTTGTGTCCTGTTTGTCTGTGGATGTTTCATAACCTACACTACCCTACCTGACCCTTTTACTCTTAAGCAGCTTTCCCAACATTCCTCACCCTCCCCTAAATTAAAAAAAGTGCACCGGTCTCACAAAAAAAAAATACCCCAAACAAAACTCTCCAATTCACCTGTGTGTCATCCTGACATAAATGATTTGGTCCAAATGGCCACACATTATTCCATTGTTGTCACACATCACTTGTATGGTGCCTCTGGAAGTCCTGAATCTCACTATACAATTGTATACTGATGTTGTGAAGGAGTGGATAGCTATTGTGCTCTCCCACAACCCTCCTGCCTGCAAATTCCTGTATTCTTTTCCTTGTGTGCTGTCCTCTGCTTGCTAATCCCATTTTCACCACTGTCTTAGCCACCCTCTGTTTACATGTTTAATCTAGTCAAAAAATAGATTCACACAGGAATGGCCGATGAAAAAGCCTTCACTTTATGTCCTCAGCTTCTGCATGGAGTATGGCATAGTGCAGCAATGCTGAGTGACAGTGAACACTGTTCAAGTTCTTACTGGACAAGGTGAAGATTTCAGTCTAATCTGCAGTGGTCCAGTTACTGTCACACAAATGTGCTTAAATCCACTGTACTATAGGAATACAGAGTAAAGCCATACTAAAGGCAGTACTGTGGAACTGTTAATGCAACATTTATTAGGCTGCTGGATGTATTCAACTAGAACTTCCTGTGAGGAGTCTTGAGATAATTACCCTATTTGTAGCCTGCTGTTTTGGCATAGAGTCATGAGTTCGATTACAGCAGTATGTCAGTATATTATTTTATGAAAGTTCATATACCTGTCATATCTTCTTCTTCATTCGGCTTTTCCCAGTTAGGGGTAACCACAGTGGATCATATGCCCGCTCATGATAGGCAGTGGAGTTTTTACGGTGTTGAGTTGCCAGCCCGGCACCCAACCTTCCCTAGAAGGCACACACACACACACACACACACACACACACACACACACACACACACACACACACACACACACACACACACACACACACACACACACCTAGGGCCAACTTAGCGTGTCCAATCCACCTACAGCATGTCTTTGGGATGTGGGAGGAAACCGGAGCACCTGGAGGAAACCCACGTAACCACAGGGAGGACATGCAGACTCCGCAGAGAGGGCACCCCAGCCGGGGATCGAACCAGAAAGCCTCTTGCTGTGAGGCGACAACACTAACTGCTGCACCACCATGGCCGCCGTGGTTCATATACCTGTCATATACTTAACTGTAAATGTCTGCATTTCTCTCCATATAACATATTTCCTTAACATAACACTGGAATAGTCCAGCAAGACATAATTTTCAGAAACACTGCAGCACTAACAGGAAGACTCAATAAGCCAACTTTATCCTGAGATATTCACATTTATTGCAGTCTCCCACCACTTATTTGTACCTAAAGCAATCAGCTTATTGTACAGAGCAGGATGGATTAATGAAAATTTTATAAGCAAGACTAGCACACATTACATATCCTACAAAACATAATTGTGCTATTTCTCTCTGCATCTGTCCCTGTTCACCCCTCCTTTTTCCATACATTTTCATTGAGCTTCAATAGTGTTATTTTAATGCTAGGAAGTAATAATTTCTTTGTGTCATGGTCAGCTAATGCTCAAATGCGTAGAAAGATTTTTAATAGTGTCATGGGCTCTATTCCAGCCATCAGCTAATTGTTGACAGCCATTTTGTTTTTTTCTGTAAAGTAGGTGCACCTGTAGCTACAAATATATGTGAGCCATTATTATCCTTCTTCATTGATTATTTTGTTCCTGCCTCCATGTCATCTTGACACTATATCTACCCTCTTCTGTATCATTATTCTTCCACCTCTGCATTTGCGCAATGTCTCGTGCCATGCAACAAATTCAACTAATGCTAAATGGGAGCACAATGCTTATAGCAATACATTTGAAATTGACTCCCTTCATCAGCATTCCTCAGTCTCAGTTTGCACAGCTGTGCTAAACCATGTTTATTCAGTTTAATGTAAATTAGACAGGATGAGCTGAATGTGCAGATTACAGTGCTCAACAGGGTAATACAGATGATTACATATAGTCACGTTCACTTAAATCTGGTGTCAACTATTAACTGTCACAAATATGAATTTCTACATATTATGCTAAGATAACTCTCACATCTAAATTACTTAATGGCATACTGAAAATGTTCTGATACATATGGATGACAACATGTGTCATTATGTTTTGTCTGACTACTGTGTCTGTGCATATTGGTTAAACCCCTTTACTTAGCACATCATTATCCTGTTTCTGCAATAAACTGCCTGCTACCTATTGTAAATGCTGTCTTGTAAAGATCTTTGTATGGGAGTTGGCACAGAGCAAGACAGAGTACTGCTAACTACTACTGCAAAGTCAACACTTCAAGATATGATTACACATGCACTAACACGTTGCCATCAGCAGTGCAAATCAGCTCAGTGGTGCTGCATTTAAACAGTACAAGAAAAAAAAGAGAATTCACAGAATCATAGTTTTCTGTTGGACAAAGTTTGTATGTCTGTATTACTGTTGTCAAAGATGATCATGAATTTTTAACAATGTTAACTCGCATATTAATTTGGATGAAATTATGTGTCTGCTCTAGTGTTTATAGTCACCCCTTGTTACCAGCTTGGTTAACCTATTCTAAACATATCCATCACTGTTTTTCTGCATTGCACTGTCCTACGTATGATTTCCATGATTGTCCTGCCCATGCACATAGTGCAAGCATGAGACAATATAAGTATACAATCATCACAACATGCCACATTGTTGTGCAGCAGTCAATGCTGATGCCATCCTATTACATGGAACATGTCAATGGCCATCACAGTATCATGATCTACAGTAAGGACAGTCTGTACACTGAAATTTCCAGGTATGTCACTACATATGAAAATCATACTGAGGTTACATACTACTGTGTATCCGAGGTTGTGCAACAAATGCATAAATGTGCACAAGGCAATCTCTTCAAAGCACCTACCTTTGCAAATATTCCAATATCCAATTTCACATAGGTTTTCTGCATATTCCCCTGTGGCACTTGTGACCGGTACATTGCCCTCTAGATTGTGCAACCTACTTAGGTAGGAAGTTTACACTCAGTATGGAGGGTGTATGTATGTGTGTGTGTGTGTGTGTGTGTGTGTGTGTGTGTGTGTGTGTGTGTGTGTGTGTGTGCGCGTGTGTGTATATATGCATGCATGCATGTCGTGTGTGTGACACTGTATGTGTCCCTTGGTGGTGTATCCACTCTGACTGAGAATAATGCACTTTACTGTTCTCACATTTCTCTTATCCCTATTTTTACAATAACATCCACTCTAACACAAACTGATGGGGTCATCTTGACAAAACTGCAATCTCTACCTTCAGAGTCAGACTTCTCCTGTGTCGCTTGCAACTACTAGACTGTGTAATCTAAACAGATAAGAGGTTCAATATTCAACATGGAAGGGGTGTGTGTGTGTGTGTGTGAGAGAGAGAGAGAGAGTGAGACTGTGTATATCTCTTGGTGGTGTAACCATTTCCCCACAGAATAACATATTTAACTGTTTTCACAGTTCCCTTATCCCTATTATTACAGTAACATCCACTCTGACAAACAATGATGGTGTTTATATTACCCTGTCATACGATATAAATAGCGAATGCTATTTCATTGTACCTAAAATATCTAAACTACAAAATATTGAACATACGGAACAGCAAATTTTTTCCCAGGGAAAAATTCACTGTTCCAAAACACATACACACAACACAAGCACACCAAAATAAATAAACCACACACATACACTTAACAAAATCATAATTCTAACCCTACACTACTACCTATCCACTTACCTTAACCCAACCCTAACCCTAAAGTCCCTAACTACCGCACACTCACCTTACCCGCTCCCTAACCCTAAAGCCCCTAACCACCGCACACTCACTTTACCCGCTCCCTAACCCTAAAGTCCCTATCACACACTCACCTTACCCGCTCCCTAACCCTAAAGTCCCTAACTATCACACACTCACCTTACCCCGATTCATTCCCACACTTACCTTAACCAGGTCCGTAACCTTCCCACCACAGTAGAGTAAATAGTGAAGCCATGGAACGGACAACCAAAATCTTACCCTAGGTAAGATTTTGAAGTTCTGGGGCTTTGCTATTTTGAGTTTTCGACAAAAACGGATCAATATTATAGCATTCAAAGTTTTGAAACTTTGCACTTTTCTCAGAATGACCTCATCACTGGGTCTATATTACAGCATCAATCTCTTTCACGAGAGTCAGACTTCTCATGTGGCACTTATAAGTATTACAGTGCAGTCTAGACTGTGTAAACTAGGCAGGTAGGAGGATACCCATCATGGAAATCTACATGAAAGGTGTGTGTAATGCTTGTTACTGTCTCCTTTTCCCCTATGGAGGATGTATTTAAATGTGTACACAGCTTCCTTATACCAACTTTTACAGAAACATCCTGCTTGAAATACAATGATGAGGTCATCCTAACAAAAATGCTCTCTCTCTCTTCCATGAGAGTCAAGACTTATTATGTGGTGTATGCGAGTATTATGGTGCTCTCTAGATTGTGTTAACTAGATAGGTAGAAGGTTTGATACCAATCATGGAAACCTTGTGCGTGTGAGATACTTGCTGTTGTCTCCATTTCCCTCGCGTAGGATGTATTTAAATGTGTACACAGCTCCCTTACAAATTTTACAGAAGCATCCTACATCAACATGTCCAAATATCTTGACACAATTCTCCACTGAGGCATAGTAGAAAAGTTAAATAAACTGGGAATAAACTGTTATGTCACCCTCTGGATTGCCAACTGGCTCACAGAGTGGAGGTAGATTATCAGAATGGGGGAAGTTACCTCCACAAAGACGTCCCAATGGGCTCTGTGTTGGGACCTCCCCTGTTTGGCATCAAATTTTCTGAAGTAACAGTCAATTCTAAAGGGTAGTGGCTGCAAGCTAGGAGCGGTCAATGAATCCCAAAACGACTTAGCCATCCTGCAGGAAGGTTTGTTTCAAATAAATAACTGGTGCCAAAATCATGGTCTGAAACTAAATTTATCATCATCTTCTTTCAGCTGTTCCCGTTAGGGGTCGCCACAGCAGATCACCTGTTTCCATTTCTTCCTGTCCTCTGCATCTTGCTCTGTCACACCAACCACCTGCATGTCCTCTCTCACCACATCCATAAACCCTTATCTTAGGCCTTCCTTACTTTTCCTGTTACCTGGTAGCTTCATCCTTAGCATCTTTTTCCCAATATAATCAGCATCCCTCCTCAGCACATGTCCAAACCAACATTATCTTGCCACTCTGGCTTTGTCTCCAAACCTTCCAACCTGGGCTGACCCTCTAATATACTTATTCCTAATCCTGTCCACCCTCGTCACAACCAGTACAAATCTTAACATCTTTAATTCTGCCACATCCAGCTCAAACTCCTGCCTTTTTGTCAATGCCACTGTCTCCAAGCCATATAACATAGCTGGTCTCACTACCCTCTTGCAGACCTTCCCTTTCACTCTTACAGGTACTCATCTGTCACAAATCACTCCTGACACTCTTCTCCACCTACTCCATCCTGCCTGTACTCTCTTCTTCGCCTCTCTTCCACACTCACCGTTACTCTGAACTACTGACCCCAAGTATTTAAACTCATCCACCTTCGCCACCTCTACTCCTTGCATCCTCACCATTCCTCTATCCTCCCTCTCATTCACACACATATATTCTGTCTTAGTCCTGCTGACCTTCATTCCTCTTCTCTCTAGAGCATATCTCCATCTGAAACTAAATTACAAAAATATATTATTGGACCCATTGAGAAGTCATCTACCCCAGGGAACAATCACATTAACAATAAACCATTAACAGCTGACTCAGTTGTTTAAAACCTGGGAAATTATGTGGACAGTGATCTAACTTTTGATCAACAGGTGTCTATAGTTGTAAAAAAGTCTTTCTATGTTGCACTGTTTATAAACAAATGGACTGTGTCTAAAATCTATGGATGTAATTGTCCCCCTATTCTCAGCCCTCATTTGGAGAATCACTGAATATAGTGCCCTGTTTGGCATGCATCTACACAGACACATGCAACTGGAACGCCCACAGAAATCTCTTAATAAAAGAATACAAAGCCTAAACAATGTATCCTACATGGACTGACTCAAAGCCATGTCAGTATACTCTGTATCCCATAGACTGCTAAGAAGTGACCTGTGGCTGGCATAAAAGGCATCCTCCGACTCATTACTGATGGATTTACTGCACATCAGCAAATGAAATAGCATCAGAAATATTCAGTTTAAGGATCTAACATCAACAGAATGGTTTGGAGAGAGTGATATACTTCACAGAGGATACTGCTGCTATGGCACAAACTCAACATCCCCATAAAACAAAGTTCATCCCTCTTGATTTTCAACAGCAGCTTAGCTCTATGGATGGGAAACAGAAAATGTATCCCAGGAATGCCTCCTGTACTACTAATGGAAAGATGTAGCTCTTAAATGCTTTAGCCCATGCATGGGTCCCCTCAAATTATCTATGGCATGATCCCAGTTATTCTCATTAGGTGTAATATAGAATTGTTGACCTTGGGATGGATAAAGTCAATCTATAACCAAATGGGGATAGGTTATTTTGAGCACAAAAAGAGAAACTGGCTAGGCTTAAAATGTCTCATAGATGCAGCTAGTCTAGCGCTTACCTAAGAAACAAACCGATGAGGTCATCCTGACAAAATTGTAATCTCTTCCATGACAGTCAGACTTCTCAAGTTGCACTTGTGAGTATTACAGTGTTTTCTAGATTGTATAAAATAGATGGGTAAGAGGTTCAACACCCAACATGGTGAGCATATGCTCCTTCAACCTATACTCTGGATACATTACTTAAACAAAAGATGACTGCACCATCTGCTAAGGCTACCTTTCACCTCCACATCTCCACTGCTACACAATGGTATAGCTATGCATACTGTTTGTGATATAATTAGAACTATTTTCTATGCATTACATAAATAAAACTCTGCTTATTTAGGCAATACTAATATCCACACATTTGTACTATAATGCTTAAAATGAAAATGGAGAGGGTTGAAAGATAGGGAATTCATGCTTTTATAGGGGGACTGATGCAAACATTTGTTTTAAGTGTGTGTGTGGGGGGACATTACCATGTCAGCGTTTTGTGTGGCATCAGTAAGTGCACACAATTAGAAAATTATATTGTCTGCCTATGCCACTGATGAGGTCATTGTTTTGCAAATGAACTGAAGCTATTTGGATTCCCGACATCTCCTGTGGTGCTTGCATGTGTGACAGTTTTATCAATAATGTGCAAATAGCTAGGTAGGATGTTCAACTACTGCTGAACTTCTGCAACTGTGACTGCCAATGCAGTCATGATGGTTTTATACATATATGTAGTGGCAACTTTTCCATGCCCTGACTGGCTATAAAAACAATCTAGTAGATAAAGCTCCTTGGCAATGCACTGCTGTCATTCCTTCAGAGATGCTATCTGTCACAACTGTATTCAGTATTCTCCTGTGGCACTGGCTGCTGATAATGTGCTGTATAGATGTTGTAAGTGGATAAGTAGGTGGTTTGATTTCATCACTGCTTCAATGGTGTGGCAGTTATTACTGACATATAACACTGGCCATGTCACAAACACCTTTACGTATACAGCTAATTATGGGATAGAATTACAGAAGCACTCTGTGACACTAGCAAATCCTCACCACAGGGAATATAATTTTGTCCACACAATCATTACATACTACTAACATACCTTCAGTATGTCACATTTAGAGTGTGCATTCTCCCGTGTTGTGCGACTCTGATAATGTGCTTTGTGCATGGTATATCTACACATGTAGGATGCTACAGTCCAGCTGTGTGTCCTTCACCCTCCTACTTTGTATACTATTCTGCAAAGACATATGATGTGTAAGCTGTACATTGTTATTGTGCACTTTGGACACTTTTAGCCTAAACGCCCTGCTTATAAGTAGAGGTGATATCACACAATTAGCGTTACTGTCTCAGCTGTACCCCAACATGGTCCTGTGGTGTTTGTAATTCAGACACTGAAGTTTAACTTGTTACGTGGGTAGTTACTTGAAATTCATCTATAGTACTCAGAGTACATTGTGTCAGTGATGTTGTGACTGTACATGTCAATAACAGTGTTGTCATGCACATTAGCTTTGTACACATAATGATGTTGATACCTCTTATTAAGAGCAGTAGCAATTTCTCACATAACCATTCTTTTATTCAGAGAAATGATGACAATGGCTTCCATGTTCCTCACATAACATACATAGGAAGTGTTATCCTCTGGCATGGGGAAATGAGACAACATGCTGTCTGTTTTTGACATACTACAGCAATAACAAGCACGCATAACTGAGGCAGGAAAGGCATGATATCATACCTTCACATAACCACATATATCACAGTTTTAGTGACATTCCTACTGTGGTGCATTCTTCCTGGGAAATATCTATGTATTGTCTGCTGTCAAATGCTCATGAGTTCACCATCGACATCTAGTGCCTGTTAGCATTGTTGAGCCTTATACTTTTATGTATGACTGCCATACCATGGTGATAACGAGTCCACTGATATTTTGATGGATCTTCACAATCCTTTTCATCCCAGAGATTGTTTACCACATGCACATGGTATAGCAATTTAGCATAACTGAATTGTCATACTAGTTGTAAGACTTCCACTGAGGCTCTTGTGGTTCATCCAGATGTCAATAGTCAGTACAGTCACATTCCATGCTGTTTAATTCCTGATAAGGGCAACATTATATGAATGTACAGTCATCAAAAAAATGCATCTACTTACTGTTATCTATTTGTATGTTGGACAATGATATATCATAACAAGTTGTGACTGTATGGCAGTGAAACGTTTATTCAGAGCATGTCATGCTGCGAGTGCTCCTGTGGCATGTGCATTGAGTATCGGCATTTATAGCATATCTACGCAGATATACTGGTGTTCACGTCTGGGACAGTGTGTGTCCTACATGACAGACACAGCTTCCTTGTCAAAGATGGTCAGTTATACTGTAATGCTCAATGTGTGGGCAAGAACATGTGTAGCTTGTGTCTGGCACACTGACTAAGTCTGATTATAATATGCATACTTCCTGTGTTAACACACACATTCAATTCAGTTATTGGTGACAGACTCCACTGCTATCTGATGTGGCAGAGACAGTCAATACAAGGGTCTGGAGAGTGCCTTGTATAGCAGGTAGGGGTATGAATCAGGAAACATATCTGTCATACTACAGTGGCTTACACACACATTCAAAGGCCACATTTTTCATGCACTGTCATACCAGGCAGGTTGCCATTACACCTTATGTAGTACAATAGTGCTGTCTGGGGGTGTTCTTCCTTATGTGACCTATATGCATATGTCTATGGCTCCCCTGACTGTTATGCATTTCTCTGGTATCTTTTCGGGCATGTGTTCTAAACGGACACGATGCAAATGTTTCTTAGTTCATTCCTTTCTCATAAGCACTACTTACAAGATAATTATGTCCTGTATCGCTTGTCAACTCTTGACATGTGTTTTAACACTGCCATTGTTTCCATCAAAATATAAGGTTTACTGGCAGATGTGCGAGTCCATAAACATGTCAATATGTATGGAATGTAGGTTGACCATCAGGAAATGTTATTGATCCTCTTTTACAACCCTTTCTATTGTGCTGCTGCTGTTGAACTGCTGTTCTGTTACTGTTCCCTGTAACTGTATGTGACCATGCCAAGTATTAGTATGTCAGACATGTTTGTAATTCAGCAATGGCAACACTGAACTCCTGACATGTTATCTGCTCAGTATTGACACTGTTCACATTTTAAATAGTTGTATTTTGCTTTCTTAAATTTATGCATGTTTTTATCATATTATTTGTTTATTTTATGCACTTGCGTACATTGTATGTTTTTTATGATGTTGTGGTTTTAGAGACGTGATTTATGTAGGTCTACTTAAGTGCTTTGTGCAATAGATTTCTTCATTCTAATGACGTCCTTGTGACTGAACAAGAGGACGAAAGTGCTTAAAAAATCTCACTTCCTGAGAGACTACTAGTCGTACTTTCTGTTTAATAAAAAGTACCAAACAAGCCATAGCAAATCGACTCTTTAAACTATTACAAGCTTAGCCATTGCTTTTTTGTCCTGAGGTTTGGTGCAAAGCAATGGTGAAGCCACTCAAGGTTGACCCCACCACTGACATCTGGCATTTTCAGCCCATCAGCCTGATGAGTCTCATTTGTAAACCCATTGAACATATTATTTAAAACCAGATAGACTACAGTATTAAAATAAAATTATCAATCGAAACCTGCAGCAGTTTGGCCTCGTCAATGAGATCCTATCTAATGAATCTGGTTAACTTCTTCTAAAGGATAACACAGGCTGTTGAAAGCAGTCATGCGGTCCATATGGAATACTTTAACCTGGCCAATGCTTCTGACACCACCAACACATTGTATCATACTTAGAAAGCTTAATGCATTACAAACAGATCTCTGTGTGGTAAGATGAATAGTAAACTGGCTCAGTGCTGGGACCTCTGTTGTTCAGCATTTATTTTTCTGATCTCCAGATCATAATACAAGACCTCCAGCTAACCAAGTCTGCAGATGGCTATAAACTGGAAATCATTGGCATGTCCCTCTCTGACATCAAAACCCTTCAGCATGAATTTATACTCCAACACCAGGTGTACTAATAATGAGCTCAAATTAAATTTTAAAGTGTGCACTATTGTGCATCTTTGTCACACTTGGTAGACAACCCCTCCCCAGCTTATAACAAAGACAACAAACCGCTCCAAAATGAGAATGTTCTAAGAGACTTTGGAACTTGGGCCAATAATTCCTGTTTCTTTCTTTATTCATCATGTAACAATAGTCAGAAAGTCCTTCAACTTAGCACAGCTAACTGCTAAAGGAATATCATCTAGATCTGAGGAGATCATTGTCCCATTCTGTTCAGAACTGATTAGGCAAAGGATTGAATACAATTCTACGTTTGGGATGTACTTCACTAGACATATCAAACAACTATTAAAACCACAGAGGTTCCTGCAGAGATCTCTGGCTTAAAAACACTAAAATAACAGAAACAACTGGAAGCGCTGTCCCTTTATTCAGTATCTTACAGACTTCTTTTGGGAGATCTATGTCTTGCCTTCCATGCCATTAGGGACCATCAAATACCAGGGTACCAGGGATATAAATCTTCACCAGCAGACAAACAAACTATGCTGGAGAGAGAGAGAGGTTCATTATACAGCTACTTCTCCACCTCTGGAATAGTCTCCCACTGCAATCAAGCAGCATAATACATTACCTTCATTCAAATGGAAACTGGTTGATTAGATGGGTATTCACAATTTCACCCCTAGCTTGACTGGACTAGTCCTCCTTGAAAACACAAAGTGTAAATGGTTGTAAGATTCAGTTGCTTTACATTTGCTAAGATCCTATGAACCATTAAAATATTATATACAGAAGTGACATACAATTTGATACTTATACACGGGAGTAGAGGTTGCTTACTTACCTGTGACAATGCCCTCTCAAATCCAAACTAGAACAATGTTACAATAAAGTTGTAAGATTGGCTGCAAATTTTGCAACTTTATTATAACATTGTTCTAGTTTGGATTCTAAAGACTAAAGATTGACTGTAGATTCATCAACATGACAAAGCCATAAAGAAGAGTAGGTATACTTGATGCAGTTGTCATCTTCAGTGTACAACAGAACGGCTAAGTAGAATTTAGTTTAATGTAGTTTTGAGAGGACACTGTCATGGGCAAGCAAGCAACCTCTACCGCAATGTAAAAGTATGACATTGTAACTTCTGTGCATAACATTTTAATGGTTCACAGGATCATAGCAAATACAAAGTAATTGAATCTTGCAACTGTTTAAACCCTGCCATTACCCACCCTTAGATCATACCTCCTTTTTCAAGGAGGGCTAGTCCAGTCAAGCCAAGGGTGAAATATTGTTTTTCAGGCAGACTAAATAAGGGAGTTGGCAAAAAAAGAGAAGAAGCGTCACCAAAGGCAGAGCACATCAAAATATAAAACTCCAAAAACAAATGGTTCTGCCACCAATTCCACTTAAAAACACTTAAAACTTGAAAACTTTAATAAAATATACGATGATAAGATAAAATAAAATAAACACACTGGCTCTTAAACCAGATAAGCGCTTTCGGTATAATACCTTTTTCAAATCCTAAATGTTTGCCAGTGAAACTACTTAAATACCTTCATTTCCTAGTGTTCACTCACTTAGATGCATTTAGTAACCATAGCAGCATACACACCCTTCTAATTATGTCATTTTGAATGCTGAAGAGCTTTCCCTTTTAGTGCAGGTTTTAAAGGGACAAATGCATTCAGACCTGGTGACTGATCTGATTGCAAATTCATTATCCACTTCATCTCTTCAATTTCTGTTCGGTTTACTAAATCCCCACCTCTTGGTGTTTCATGAAGCCTAGCTAGTGCCATGAACTTTAAAGAATGACTGTCATTTATACTAATATGCATATAAAGTGCATTGCTGGTAATTTTTTTCTTATGTCAGATAAGTGCTTTAGGATACGTTCCTTGAGTATTTCCTTACTTTTCCTTATGTAGTATGCCTTGCAGTGACTGCAGGTTGCCACATAGATAATGTTCTTACTCCGACAGTTTGCAAATCCTTCAAACTTATAGTTCCTTTTAGTCAGGGGATGTGTAAAAGTGTTTGAGATGTTTATATGAGAGCATGCCTTGTAACTTCCACATCTGAATGTTCCAACTCTCCTGTTCATCTGAAAACTCCTGTCTTCAGAAATAACTTCAGTTTCTGTTTTATAACATAATAGTCTTTTTAAGTTTTTCCTGTTCTTAAAAGAAAAGCTGGGTTGATCTCCAACAATTTCCCTAATGTTGTTGTCAGATGTTAGCACTGGCTAAAATTTTCTGATGGTATTTCAAATAGCAAAATTGTCAGTACTATATGTCAACTGGCATCTCAGATTGGACTTTACCTCCTTTCGCTTGATCTTAACTATTTCACCTTGTTCCGAGAAATAGGGTATTCCCCTCTGAGAGCGTAGTTCCAAGGTAGTTGCTTCATTGGTCTGTGTCTCTTTGACTTTGTATCCTCTCTTATTAAAGTCATTGATAAGTTTAATTTGCTCCTGCCTATAATCCTCATCCCTCGTGCAAAGCTTGGACACTCGAGTTAGTTGGTTAGTCACTATGTTGTCAAGAACATGCCTGAGATGCATGCTAGTATTGTGTAGTAAATGATTGCGCCATACATGTTTCCTATACATTCTAGTATTGATGCTTCCTGTGTCATCTAACATTAACTTAACATCCAAGAATTCTATCGCTGTATTAGAAGATGTCACTTCAAACTTCAAAAATGAAGGTGTTGGTCAAAAATTGTACAAAATGTTCCAAGGAGGTTAAATCATCATCCCATAAGAGAAAGACATCATCCACAAATCGATTATAGAAAACTATGTTTCTATTCCATTTGTTGTTAATATCCGCTTTCCATAGCTCTTCCCATCTTGCCAGGACCAGATGGGCTTAACTATTTGTGCATGGAGTTCCCATCGCTACCCCCGACTTCTGCTAGTAGTAAGTACTACCACACAGAAACACATTGTTATATAAGACCAATTCCAAGAGACTACATAGTAAATGGATATCATTGGTTGGTTTGTGCTTCACACCAAAGTCTCTGATTGCTTCGATCCCCAAATTATTGGGTATGGACGTGAACAAACAGTTCACATCCATAGTTACCAATAATAAATTCTTATAAGTATTCATCTGTTGCAGTTTCTTGTAACGTCTACTTAAGAACTCAGCCGAGTCCTTGATCACTGCAGGTGCGTGAGGTAGCAACTTCTTAACTCCGCTTCTACTGAACTTAGCTCTTGTGATTGGTATCCACTAAAAACCCTCCCTCTTGAAGAGGCTGTTAAACACTTTAACTCTACCTTCTTAAATATCCTTGACCAATATGTACCAAAGCGTACCATCAGAACTAGGTCAAAACCAGCCCCATGGCTCACTAAAGACACCAGGCAAAAAATGTTACTTAGAAACAAAGCCTGGGCTAGGTGGAGGACTACAAAAAACTTAGCAGATCAACAATTATTTAAACAAATGAGAAATATGACAAAAAAAGCTATACTTTCAGACAAAAAAAACTTTTACTGTAAAATGCAACAAACACACCTAAACAATCCTCAGAAATTCTGGGCAAGTATAAATAGTTTGTTACACCCAGGTCACTGCAGCACACCATCCCCAACTGGTGCAAATCAAGAAACTCCCAACCAAACTGCTAATGCCTTTAACAGCTTTTTTACCGAAGCCATCCAATCTCTAGCCAGCCAACTAAACCCTGACAGCTCTAGCCTCCCAAACCCCATTTCTAGCTCTCTTCCTACCTTCATATTTCAACCCATCTCCACTCATTTCATATACAAACTCATCCTAAAACTTAAGCCTTGTACACCTTCTGCTGACCAGATTCCAGCACAATATCTGCAAAAAGCAGCCAAAGCAGTAGCTTATCCAATATCAATCCTAATAAATAGAACCATTAATGAGGGAACCATCCCAATCATCTGGAAAATCTCACACATTATCCCCCTACATAAAGGTGGTAACTCCAATGAATATTCCAACTATCGACCTATAGCCCCTACTATCCCCGTTAGCAAAAATAATGGAAAAATGCATTCATCATCAGCTTCTGGACCACCTACTACAACACAACTTACTAGCACATAGCCAACATGGCTTCAGACCATACCATAGTACCACTACAGCCCTCCTATCCTTCACTGACACCATCAACAGAAATCGCAATAATAATGTTCTCTCTTCAGCACTATTTATTGACCTATCAAAAGCTTTTGATATGGTAAACCACACATTGCTTATAAACATTCTTAAATTACTTTCACTCGATACTCTAGCTATACAATGGTTCAGCTCCTACCTAAGCAACCGACAGCAAGCTGTTATGTGGGAAAATAATCTATCATCCCACCTGCCAGTTACAGCAGGTGTTCCCCAGGGCTCCATTCTAGGTCCTCTACTATTCTCCATTTTTATTAATGATCTCTGTAAAGCTACTCCTCTTGCAACCTGTATACAATATGCAGATGATTCCACAATAATCTGCACGGGAAAATCTTTATCAGAACTACTGTCCCTTACTCAGAAAATGTTTAACATAGTTGAATCATGGTTCCTAAAACAATGCCTCCTCCTGAATCCAAAAAAAACCAAGCTCCTACTTTTTGCCCCTACCCGGAAGTATATACCTTTAGATTTCTCTGTTACTTCTAATAAAGGTACCGTCATATCCCCTGATGCTACCACCAAGCTCCTAGGAATCACTATAGACAACAACCTCAACTTCGACTCCCATATTAATAACACCATAAAAACAGTCGACAGAAAAATGGGCTCCCTATATAGAGTCAAATCCTTCCTCACTCCTATTGCAAGATCTACTATTGCCCACTCCCATCTTATCTCAACACTACTTTATGCCTCACCAATCTATACTAATCTGTCAAAACATAATTGTTCCAAACTAGCTACATCCTATAACAATATTGCAAGATTTGCCACTGGTAATCCCTATAGAACCCATCACTGTCAGAATCTAAAACAACTAGGATGGCTTGAGCTACAAAATCTGCTTCAATATAGTCAACTTATCATCGCACATAAAATCCTCTACCACCCAAATAATACTCCAACACTTTCAAACATCATTACCCCCTATAAAAATCTTACTAATTTACGATCATCTAATAAACTGTTAGCTAACATTAGTAAGTCAAACAACTTGGCAGGTGACTCTCTGTTCTCAAACACTACTGGGAAAACTGGAATTTACTACCTACTGAACTTACGCTCTTCCTTCTCTAACCCTCTTCAAACAAAAACTGAAAATATTCCTCAGAACAAAATGGCTATGCCCTTGCAACAACCCTGACTAACTGATTAACTCTATTAATTTTTCCCCCTACTTTCCACTTAGGATAACTTGTTCTTATTTCATCTGTAAGTAGCACTGTTTACTTGTAACCTACTATGTCTTACTTTATATAAATGTCATATCTAATAATTTTGTAAATAGTATTTCTTTTTAAACCATTGATTGTTATTTGTTACATACCAGTGTGTTTGATATTTTTGTAAACTCTAACTAACCAGTGTGCACCAAAATGTATTACTATATTTTTTCTCTATGTAAACTTTTTATTAGACACTATTTTTACTTTTTATTTGTTACTGTACTGGAGCTTTTCTCCCCGGGCCTCTACTGAAAATGGACATATATCCAGTTGGACTAGCCCGGTCAACAAATGTAAAATAAAATAAAATAAAATAAATAAATAAAATAAAATAAATAAAAATAGAAAGGGATTCAGTTATCCATCCTTTTCTTGAAACGACTGGTCGCATCGGAGGGTCATGTAGATTCTTATGCACCTTAAGCATTCCATTGATGTTAGGTTTAGTAGGATGACATACTTCAAAAAAATCAAACAGCTCTTTGCTTATCGATCTATTCATGAGCTTGTCATAAAGTGTGTCTTGTACACTATGTATAATGGTGTTCAATTCTCTTTTATCAATCCTCCTGTAGGTGGCTATATCTGCTAGCATCTCCTTCATCTTGGTATCATAGAACGACATATCTATAACTATAACTGCCCCTCCTTTGCCAGCTTGTTTGATCATGATGTCCTTCATATTCTGTAGTTCAGATAGTGCTCTTTTCTCATTTAGAGTTAAGTTGTGGAAATGTTTACTTCCCTTTTGCTGTCTATATTCAGCCACTTCATTATGACATAATCACATGAAGGCATCGACAACCGGATGACATACAGGGACAAACGTACTTGGTTTCCTATATTCAATTCTAGTTTGAGATTCATCATTGTTTGTATTTCCGAAGAGATGCCTTAAAGCCACATTCCTCCCAAAATATTTTAGATCTAGAATAAAGTCACTCATTGGTGAACGCAAGGAGGGTATGAAACTCATTCCTTTCTCTAATAGTAGAGTCTGATCTCTTGTTGTTAAAATACTCAATATATTAAATACAAGGGAATCATTTATTCCTGAAACCTCCGTTTCTTCCTCTCCCTGCTCTGGGGTCGTACTTCCCTCGATGTGTTGTTCTGCAACAAAAAAGGAAGCTGTTGGTAAAGCGGTAAATGTACCACCCCATCTTTGGGTTTAGTGGCATTCTGTATATTCAAATTCTTGTTATTATTCAAAATGGATATATTTTCTTCACCCTGTTCAGATAGTTCTTCTATGATCTCAGTATTGATTACAGAGCTACCATGAGTCTCCAGAGCATGTATCACAGCTTCGTGTGTTGTTGAATTTATTATTAAATTTTGAAAACCTATTACCTGTGGCTGGTTTATGTAGAGATAAAGTATGCTTTGGAGTACATTATATATGTATGGAGTTTATTGTAATAAGCCTTGAGACTGATTAGTCATACTACCACTGGATTATAATATTGCACTGTAATAATTGGACACCCTTTTAAGGGCCTTTTAATAGCTGATAATTAACTGGGTGGTGTCAGGAATTACTACCGTATGGTCTGGGTAATAGGGGCATAGCTGGAGAACCTGTGCCAGCCTTTTCCCAGGAAAGTCTGTGTGGTTGTATAACCTCTTCTCAAAGTGTGTGTGTGTGTGTATTCTATTTGTAAAGGATTACTCAGCATGACTAGGGCATTGTTGTTGTTGTCTTTAAATGTCTTCTCGTAAGTTATATATTTTGTTAATTAATTAATGAGGTGAAATGACATCACGTTTGAGATGGTTTTTAAGGTGTGGAGAATTGCAAATGAATGTCTGATGAAGTATAACATTTACTTATACGAAAGCGCTAACCATTTACTTTTTTCTGTGATTGTTTTTCAAATAAATTTTGCTGGCTCATCTTATGGTGGTTAGTTCCTGGATTTCTAGCTGATTCATTCTTTTTGGGTTGTTTTACCATATTCTAATGTATCCTTAGATGTACAGAACAGTTTCTTGTGATACTGCAATGAAAAAGTCATCCTGGAAGAATGATGTGTATTCCCTTTGCTCTTAGTGAAGAAATGACTGGTGGCAGGTATTCTGTAAAACTTCTGACTTCTGTAGCTAGATTAAACAGCCATTAAAATGGCTGTGGTACTGACCCACTTTGATTATCAGAATTACTAGGAGATGTGCAAACTGTGATGTACAAACAAAACAGGTATTTTTTATATCCATTGTAACCATCCAAGTGCTCTTGTGTATGTAAAGAACCAGGGAGAGAATGAAAACCACTTTGAACTTTCTTATCCTAGCAAACATGTTCAAAGCTCTTATGATCCATAATGGATCTGACAGAACCCAGCCTTTAAGTACAGACAGCATTTGTTTCAAACTTATTATATTGCCTAATTTTTAAAAGAAATAGTGCCTTAGCACTACTTAGCAAGACTAGAGTTAAGAATGCGTGTGTGTTTCTGAACTTCCCCAGGGTACTGGAAGGGAGATTAATCATTCTACATACCATAAAGTAATAAATTATAGGTTCATAGGTAAGTACTAGGCAATCTGACTGCAAACCATTTCAAGTCTAGCCAAAAAAATCCTATTCAAAATTTCCCTCTACCCACAAGGAGGGCAAGACAAGACAGACTTGGACAGAATTTGAGGCTGCCCATCCAGTTATCTAAATTTACCTTGAAGGTGGCAAGGTTGCTACTCTGCTTAACATCTAATATGAATCAGTCATGCCAATGTGTCTTACTTATCTGCTCAGCTTGAGCTGCTGTGCCTAAAAGATAATTTTAGGTGCCAAGTCCTTCAGATCTTTCTTGTCAACACAGACAGGGAGGCTTAGCCGAGAAAGGGCACTGCTACGAAAAACAAAAATAAAAGTCCACACCCTGTTATAAACAACATAAAAAAAATAATAAGGGGGATGGAGGGAGGGAGTGACTACTACAGCAGCAATTATAGAGCTTTCTTGTCAACACAGACAGGGAGGCTGAGCCGAGAAAGGCAATGCTATGAAAACAAAAATAAAAGTCTGAATCCTGTTAAAAACAACACAAAAAAAACAAGGGGGATGGAGGGAGGGAGTGACTACTACAGCAGCAATTATTCAAACATCTAGTGTTATAGTAAGTTTACTTACACAAATGTACTATGTTCTTCATATTGATCACTGCTGTAGTAGCCTAAGCTATATGGGTAAATTACCACAGCTTACAAATTTTGGGAAGGGGTGGGGTCCAGGACTCTTGGAGCATAGTCCCAGCAAAGCCTGATCTAGACCTAGAGATGGAATTAAGCTTGTAATTCCTTGCAAAGCCATATATGGAGGACCAACCTGCTGCTTCTAGAACACTTCTAGAATCCAACCATTTCCATAAAGCCACAGATGAAGGCAATGACCTGGTACAGTAGGCCTTGACCCTGCCTGGAATAGTTTTGTTGCGGTGAATATAAACAAAAGGTAATAGCCTTAGACAACCATTTGGAAACAGTCTGTATTGACACAGGTTATGCCTTCTTCTCTTCACAGGAAATGAACAACTGATCCGAAGATCTGAAAGATTTAGTTCTGTCAAGAAAGTATGCGAATTGTCAGTGAACTTCAAAGGTATGGAGCACCCTTTCTCCCTCACCTTTAGGATCAGTAAAGAAAATGGGAGAATGGATACTTTGGCTTAAAGTAAACTCAGATTCCAATTTAGGCATAAAAGACAGATTAGTTCTCAAAGAAACCCTGTCTCTATGGAAAATAAGATAGTGTTGACTCACCACAAGAACTTTCAACTCGGATACTATTCTTGCAGATGTCAGTGCAGTCAGTAAAACTATTTTCCATGTTAAGAACCTCATGTCAACCAGGTTAGTTGGTTCAAATGGAGTAACTTCTCTAACACAAAATGATGATCCAAGGGAGGGACCACCAGTTTACTTGGAGACCTCTTGTGCAAAACCCCTTTCAATAAAATTGACATAAGACTGCATTGAAAGAACAAGATCCATGGGCAGACATGCTGAAATAGCCAATAAATGAACCCTGATAAAGGAATAAGAAAAGCTATACAATAGTAACTCACACAAATATTGTAAAACCCGAGAACAATTAGCCCTCTGTGGGCACTGGTTATACTGTTGGCAGCAACAAGAATGCCTTTTCCATTTGTAAGAAATCTCTCATCCAAGACAGAGATTCCGGACACTATGAAAGACTCTGCAAAGATAAGCAAATCATCTAAATATGGGAAAATTTGGATATTCTGTAGCCTGCAATGAGCTACAACTTACATTGTGAATGCTCTAGGTGCAATGGAAAGTCCTAAGGGTAAGGAAGAGAACTGAGATGTGATCCAGACTAAACGTCTAAAATCTGGATAAATAAGGACATGATGAGCACCTTTCAAGTCTAGTGTTACTAGAAAACTTGAAAGAGGAAGAAGTAGTAAGAGATTGTGAAGTATCATCATTATAACTGTGGGCACTATCATTAACAGGTTTAGGAAAGAAACATTCAGAACTCCCCACCAAGCATTTTCTTTCTTCAGTACTAATTAACATCCTTGAATATGGATTTACTAGATATTAGTTGAGGCTCATATACATGACACAAGAAGAAAGCTATAATTCAAAATGGAAAGGGATAATGATGAAAAAGGGGGAAAATTCAAGAAATAAAGAGAGTAGAATTTTGGATGCAGATCCTTAAGGAGAATAACAGCCATATAGAATATGATTTTCAAAAAAGTACCTGAAAATATTCTGCAAACTAAGCCAACATGAGAATAGAGAAAGGAGATTTTGCTGACAGGAATGACTGCAATTACGGGTACACAGAACAGGCAATATGGGGCTGTATCAGAAAAGTGGCAAAGGAAACAAAATATTGAATGGGATGAGGCTAAGACGAGATTTGGACTGCAGGCTAGAGACTGCCTTCCCTACCAGGGACTGATAAGATACTGTCAAACAAAAAGAGACAGAGGATTCCTAAGTGAAACATCAGCACCAACTTTTGTTGAAGCTAGACTGCTGTTAAAAAAATTATAATTAGTAGGGCATATAAAATATTGGATGACAACTACAGGAATCAATCAGAGGAGATCAGAAAAGATTGGGAAGAGATACTGGATAAGCAATTTACAAAGAAACAATGGGAGGACAGACACAGAACTCCTAAGTAGGCAACAAAGTCAAGAAGATTTATGATTTTTGCTTTGAAGTGTTTGCATAGATTATTTTTCTACCCCAAGCAGACTCCAAAAGAGTTCTTCAGGTAGATGGCAAAAGCTGGATCTGTGATGGGGAAGAAAGAGGCAACTTGGAGCATACATTATGGGAGATTTTAATGAGTTGGCAGACTTTAAAAATTCCCTACAGAGTACTCTGTCAGAAATATTGGGTGAGCAAATGGCTATAAATTAAGGAAATTATTCTTTTGAGCTGTGACACAGGCTCTGAATTGTAAGGCATTGTTGAGTTTCTGACGGCTGCCAAAAATAAATTACTAGAAAATGGAAACCAAAGTCTAAACCAACTGTATTTCAAAAGTACTGAATACTGTAATAGAGATAAAATACATTGAAGTGGGATCTTTAGAAAATTACTAAAGAAAATTGCATAGAAATAAACAAATTGTGGGAACAATACATGCAGAATAATATTTTAGAGGAGGAGGATCGAGGTCTAAGGGAATCCAGGATTTTTTTATTGAACAAGAAACACCTTTATTAAATGATCATTTAAGATATAGGCAATTATACATTTATATAAATGAAAACAAACCACATTGACATAAATCCTGGGTGCAAGCATTTTGCATCACAAACCATAGTGACATAATCCTAGTTGCAAACATTATACATCACTTATAATCTACCCAATCATTACCAGTTATAAATTACTTAGCTCATTCGAGTCCTGCCTTCTTTTAAACCTCATTCTTCCCCTGTGTGTATTGTTCCCACAATTCCCATTTTTCCTATCTAATTTGCTCCTACCATTTTTTAAAGATCCCAATTCCAGCTGCTTTATCTCTTTTACTATATTCACAACTCCTACTACAGTTGCTTTAGACTTTGATTTCCATTTTCTAGTAATTGCTTTTTTGGCAGCCACCATTATTAGACTCAGCAAAGACTTACTATGTCTACGCAATCCCGATTCTGTATCATAGCTCAGAAAAATCCTTACCCTAGTTACAACAATATGCTGAACCAGTACCTCTGACAGAACAGTCTGAAGGGAATCTTTAAAGTCTGCCAACTCATTACACTCCCAGAAAATATGTTCCCAATTACTTTTTTCTTCCCCATCACACCTCCAACCTACCTGAAGAAAAATTCTCTGGAGTATAACTGGTGGATAAAATATCTATGCAAACATTTTCAAGCAAAAATCTTAAATCTTCTAGATTTTGTTGCATATCTGGGAGACCTACATATATCCCCCATTGTTTCTTCGTGAATTGCTTACCTAGTCTCTATTCCCAAGTCTTTCTAACCCCCTCTGACTGATTCTTACAGTTACCATCAATATTTTATATGATCTACTAATAACTCATTTTTAATGGCAGCCTCTGTTCTAGATTCTACTAAAAACTCTACCAGTGCTGGTCTTTCATTTAGGAGCCCCAATATTTCTTTACCTTTGTCTGTTCTCTGACATCAGTCCTTGACAGGGAAAGCAATCTCTAACCTGCAGTCCAAATAAATTATTGGCATCTTCCCATTCTATCACCTTTCCTGATCTAATTATTTGCTCACTATATATCCGCGGTGGTGGTGCTGCGATAGCGTTGTCGCCTCACAGTAAGACGCTGTCCGGTTCGATTCTCAGCTAGAGTGTCTTCTGCGTGGAGACATGCGTGAATGGGTGTACCTTCGCAGAAGGTTGTGCGTCAGGGCTGGTAACTCGGCACGTAAAAATCAACTACCAATCATTAGCGGATCGGAGTTCCTCTGTGGCGACCCCTAACCGGGAAAAGCCAAAAGACACAACAAGAACAACCTTGGTTCCTTTGCCAGTTTTCTCCAATAAATTCCAGTCCCCTCTTGTCTATAGTCTGCAGTCTGTATCCCTAATTGCAGTCATCCCTATTGGCAGAATCTCCTCTCTATTCCCGTGTTGGCTTTGATCTTAGAATACTTTCTGCTACTGAATGTACTATTCTGCATGATTATTGTTATTCTCCTTAAAAACCTGCAGCCAAAATCCCAGTCTCTCCTTGTTTCTTGAGCTTCCCATATTCCATCATCATCCCCTTCCACTTGGAGTTATAGGTTTCTGCTTGCGCTATGTATAGGAACCTTAACTATGTACCTCTGAAATATCCCTTCAAATTGTCCATGTCAAATTATTACTACAAACCTTAGTTTAGTAATGTCCTAACTTCATCATTTAGCACTTCAGGTAAACAAAGCGTCTCAGTGGTAGGGCTTCTTTCTCATAGTTCCAGGATCTGGGATTTAGTCCTGACTTCTGAACACTGTCCGTGTTTTTTCTGTATCTTTTTTTTTTTTTTTTTTTTTAATACATGTAACACTGCTTCCTTTCATCACCCTACACTGTTCATATATTATGCTTACCCTTACCTTGGGGCCCAGGTCATGAATGGAAGATGTCTACAGACCAATAAACTTACTTGTTTAACAAATGACACACATACAGTGAAACTTTTAGGCTGTAAATACATCTGCCTTTTTCCTAAAACAGTAAAGTGCTGATGGTACAATTAAAAACAAGCAGCAGTGATGGAAGGAATCCACGTACAAAATAGTGACTCAAGATAAATCCAAAATACTTTAATTAGCCACAATATATACTGCTGAAAAAAATCAAATCATAAGTGCTTCTGTTCAAACAATGATGAACTTCCTCAGACATTCATAAACATTTTCCTAGGTGTTAAATAATCACAGATTCAACTGAATTGGTTCCAAGACAGTGACCCTCCCCTTAATACATATGCATGATACTTCCCCGATATTTAATTGGATACAAAAGTTAGATATAAAAGTTAATCATCCCCCTCAACGCCATTCTGTGAACTTAGAATAATTCCCATTTTTTAAAAACTTAAATAATTTAGTAGATAATAAACACACTGTGTGTTCAAATTCATAAATGTCTCATTATCAAAAACCTTTTAAAAAAGTTAGAATAAAATCTTAGATAAAATCTCACTGTTCACTTACTACTACAAACTTTTCCTTTCTAAGGCTTTCAGCTTCAGTAAACATGTAATCGAGCTATGCTCATTAATGCCTGGCCAACTGTCAGCATTTAACATTAGCTGCCATACTAATTCTTTTCCTCGAGATGTAAAGTCCATGGGCCATCCCTTTTCATATCTTGAATTCTGTCTATAACCATATACTTGAACCGGTGATCTGGATTGTCAAAAATGTGCTTTGCTAAAGCATTATTCAAATTCTGTTTTTTACACTATATTCATGTTCATAAATTCTTTGATTAAATTTCCTTTCCGTTTTGCCCATGTAAAAACATGGGCAAGCATTACAGGTTGTAATATACACCTCTAGCGCTGCAATTAAATCTCCCCTTCATTTTATATTCAGTACCCTAATGTTAATACATTTCCCCACAGTAATTTTTGAAAAGAAATGGCATACCCACATTTTGTCATACCACTATTCATTACTCCTTGTTCGTGATTATTCCTTTCTAAGAGATTTTTAAAATTTAAACCCCTCCTATATACTACTAGGAGGTATTCTCCCACTTTCTTCCTTAATAAAGGGTTGTCAGTCAAAATTGACCAATTTCTTTTCGTAAAATCCACCCTAAAGTCTTGTAATCTAGAGTATAGGTTGTAATAAAAGCAGTGTTGAATTTATAGACTCAGTAAACACTCCCAAGCCCAAGTCTCAATTCCACTGAGAATATAAAGTTCAACTCGATGTGAATGAAAAAATACAAATTTATTTTAAGCCATTAAAATCATACGCTTTTCGTTGACTAACAGTCAGACTTCTTCAGAAAGAACAAACAAGCAAACAGTGCCTCCCCTTCATTGAGAACATTTAAACAGTTCACTAATTGAGATTCTCAGGTTTTTATGAACCTATCCTCAGTCAGGGGGGTGGAAATATGACAACTTGATCAGAGAGTATAGAAAAGGCACCTTACTCATTCCAATACTCATTGGGACTTTAATTCAGATGAGGTTCAATCATGTGACTTTCTATTCTCAATTAGGGAACTGTTTAAATGTTCTCAATGAAGGGGAGGCACCGTTTGCTTGTTTGTTCTTTCTGAAGAAGTCGGACTGTTAGCCGATGAAAAGCGTATGGTTTTAACGGCTTAAAATAAATTTGTATTTTTTCATTCACATTGAGTTGGACTTTATATTCTCAGTGGAATTGAGACTTGGGCTTGGGAGTGTTTGGCGAGTCTATACAGCGTTTCTTAGTTTTTCCAGGTTTGTCTGGAGTGTTGAATTTATGTTTCTCCATGCTAGGAGTGTTGTTTAATCCATCATGTATTACATGGGGATCTCCAATATTACCCTTTGTTGTATAAGTAATCTGTAACTGCTCCTTCCTACAGCCATTGGTCAAAATAGGCTTAAAATACCTACAATTCCTCGTATTTTGTACTTCCACCAAATCATTCAAAAACGGGTCTGCATACCCTCGTTTTTAGAACATACTCTCCAAATTATTAAATCATTCTTCATTAAAATCTGTTTCTGAAGAAACCATACGAGCAGCCCTCACTAACTGTCCTTTGACCACATACTTTTTTGGCGGTCAGGGTGAGAGCAGATTTAATGGAGGAAACTATATGAACAAGTTCCTTCCTATAGCTCCGTGAACTGCATCTCCCTTTGACCCTGTCTTTCATTAACCAAACATCTAAATAGGAAATATGTTCCATACTATACTCATAGGTGAATGATAAAAAATTAGTTGTCCCATTGATATATTCTATTAATTCCAAAACAGAATTCTGTGATACTTTCTATAAAATCCATATATAATCCAAAAATCGCATGTACAATCGAATATGATCCTTAGATTTACTATTAAAAATGTACCGTCATTCCCAATATGCCATGACCATATTGGCTACTGCTCCCCCACAAGTTGAACCCATGGCCACTCCTCTTGTTTGTAAAAAAAAATATTTACCATTAAAACAGATATAATTATTTCTTAAAACTAACTCGAACAACTCTATGAATAAATTATTTTTCTTGTGAAACACTTTCTATATTCAACATTTCTGTTACCCAATCCAAACCAACACCTACTGGTATAACAATATATAAATCCCGGACATCTATGGTTAACAAGATGTTGCCTGGATCAAAAACTGGTCAATCAATTCCAAAAAGCTCCAAGAGTCTTTACTAATCTGTACCTCCTTCCCCAAGGCTTTTTAAAATTCATAATCCAGGTATTTGGCACATGCTGACATCACTGAATTCTGCCAGTCCACTATAGGGTGCATAGGGGGATTTTCAATACTTTTGTGTATTTTTGGCACACCAAAAAATATTGGGGTTCGTGGTTTAACTATATTCAAGTAATTAAACAGTTCCAAATCTATACGTCTTTCCAAAAAAATATCATTCACTTGGGAGTAAAACCTGCATAAGCCCCATTCAATTCATTCAATGAAACCTCTTCATAGGTTTCCGGTATTAGAATCTCATCCATTCTCCTGTTATAATCATAAGTATCCATTATTATCACCCCTCTCCCCTTATCTAGTTTCATTACTCTAACTTGTTGATCTTGTAAATATTTCAGTACATTTCTTTCTTCCTTCTTCAAATTAAAATTAAATTTATATTTATTCTGCTGATAACTCAAAAATCTCCTGAAATCTAATTCACATATGTTTTCATACACCATCAAAAGGGGATGTAGGGGAGGATTATAAATGCTGTTTATCATGAATTTATTAATGCTATTAGCATTTAGAGATTCCTTGTTTAATAGTCTTGAATTAATTTTCCTTAAAAACATCTTAAAATCTATTATAGTGTTCATTATACTAAAATGTGTGCTTGGCACAAAGGTTATACCCTTTGCTAACAAATCCACAATTTCTCCCTCAAAATCAGTTGCAGAAAAATTATACACTTTAATAACTCGACATGTAGAGTTATTTTAATCAAAACAAGGATTTTAAACAAAACAATTGTACTGAACAAAGTGTTCAAAATGTATTTCTATTATCTTTGATGGTTCCAATGTGATTTGTGGAAGGTCAGGGGTTTGTTACTGTTGTTCCCTAAGCAACATTGGTTGTTTGGGGAGTGAGGCACCTGAAAAAATGCAGATGAGTACATTGGTGGTGTGTTACTTCTCCCTTTAAGTCTCTCAAAATGCTTAAGTTTAGGAAAGTTCTCTTGATTAAGTTCCATTGGCCTATTAATATTGACATTGTCATTTTCCCCCATTCACTGTTACTAAATCATTGTTCTCCTCAAGTCTTATGTTAACACTAGAGTCTTTTGAGTTTATAAAATACTTGTTCCCCCAATTCTGTGAACTTGCTAGTCTTGGATATGCCAATCTGTTAGTATATTCCATAGTGTCACATTTAATTTTGTTAAGTTTATTATTTTTAAGTTTATTCATATGTTGTTCTATGCTATTGTAAACACATACTAGTTTGTTCTTACACGGTGCATAATTGATATCCTGTCATATGACACGATCCAAGGCTTCTAGTTCACTGTTAAGTTTTTCAATTAACAAATGGTTATGTTTTCTCAACACATCTAAAAATTCAATACCATGTCTATCAAATAATTTAATAAGTTCTTCATGTGGGGAGGGGGTCTCAATTAATCCTCTAGGGAAACGCCATAGCCTTAACCCTCTCGGGATAATATTCAACACTTAGGAAACTGTTTATGGATGCCTCGTGAGGTTCAGCATTGTTTGAACGAAAGTGCTTTGACGTTAAAGAGGGAATTGTGCTACAGACCTTTTAGAAAGTCTAATAAAACTTTTATGAATTTTGGTACTTTTCCTTGTAGGTCTTGCAAAGCTTGCACTTATATGTCCTATAGTAATACATTTGTTCATCCGGTGACCAAGAAGAATTATGTTTTTAAGACTCAAGCTGATTGTAAGACGGCTAATCTAGTGTACTTAGCTATTTGTAATGACTGCGGATCCTACTATGTAGGAAAGACCAACCAAATGTTGAAGGATCGTGTTTTACAACAACTTGGGGATATTAAGGAGAATGAGTAACCTAAATGCTTTGTACAAGCATGTTAGGGACAATGTTGGACACCCTTAAATTTACTGTAATAGAGGTTGTACTTGAATCAATTAGAGGAGGGGATATAGTTAACAGAACGGAATGTCTTGAAATTAAATGGATAGCTACATTGCAGGCACACACGTTTCCAGGCTTAAATTATACTGTTCCTTTAAAACCAGCATTGAAATCAAGACCTTTACATCATTAATTGTTTGTATTTTTTGATTGGGAGATATGTTTTTTTTTAAAAAAGGAGAGTTAATGCCTGTGATGTTTGAGGATCTGATGAGGCATTTATATGTGAAAGCGCTTATCCTATATTTTTATTAAACACGTTTTGAATGTTCTTTTGTGCTTTTTTATGCTGCTTGCCTTGATAGTTGCACTGTGTCTATTTTTTCCTATAAAAAATATATACTATAACAATTTCAGAATAATAGTAAACAACCCTAAAAAATTCTTGACAGCCATTAAAGAAATCTTTCATCCCAACCAAAAAAGTCAACCCTAACCCTCTTCCAATATCTCACTACTCGAAAAGGCAATAAAATTTAAGTACTATTTCATGGATAGTATAGCATCTCTAACCAAGATTACTAATCTGTACCTCCTTCCCCAAGGCTTTTTAAAATTCATAATCCAGGTATTTGGCACATGCTGGCATCACTGAATTCCGCCCGTCCACTGTAGGGTGCATAGGGGGATTTTCAATACTTTTGTGTATTTTTGGCACACCAAAAAATATTGCCCAAAAGCCATGCATCACCCCATCCACTTTCACCATCAAACCTGCGCCCACATCCTGTATTAAACTATCCTTAAACTCGACCCATGCTCTACTTCAGCTGATGACCTTACAAGCAAGTACCTTACAATAGCAGCCAATTGCTTGCCATGTCTCAAGCCTTACAAATAGGTCAATCCAGGAATCTCACATTCCCCCTCTCTGGAAAAAATCACACATTATTCCTCTGTAGAGGAGAAAATTCAACAGACATTACTAACTTTAGACCTAAAGCAATCCTAACCTCCTCTCCAAAATACTTGAAAAAATGTATTAAAAAATTGCTAAACTATCTCCTGCAGGAAGAACTCCTATCCCCCACACATATGGCTTTTGTTTTTCCCATAGTACTAAACTGCACTTCTAACTATACAGATACCATCAATGAAGCTAGAGATTATGGCAGATTAGTCTCCTCCTTACTCCGAGAGCCTTCAACACAGTTTGTCACAGCAAACATCTACTTTAGAAATCCTCATAGCTCTTTCCAATAGACATCAGTCAGTAAAATGGCACTCTGCCCTCTCTCCATACTTCCCAGTCACCAGTCGTGTACCACAAGGCAAAAAGAAAACTACTACTTTTAACCCTCACATCCCACTCTCATGAAAAAAAAAAAAAAACACAAAATTTAAAGTCCTCTCTCCTGATCTCGTGATAATACAACTATTAAAGTCAGTTCTCGTAGCAAACTATTAGGGATGACAAGTAGATGATAACCTTAAATTCCACCTGCATATACAAAACTGCATAAGAAAAACTCATCAAAAATTAGAGATGCTTTACAGAGCCAAAAACTCTCTCACCAGCACAACTAAAAGTACGCTTGACACTAGTTATCTCCTCTCCACACTTCCTTACTAACCTCCAGGCATCACAAAAATAAAAACTTGAACAATGTTATATCAAAGTTGCAGCAAATACCCCTTTTTAGAAACTACCACTGTGCAGCACTAAAAAAATAAAACTCATTAGAACTACCCCATCAACTAACACATACGCAGCTTCTTACCACCTATAAAATTAGCCAACACCAAATACCATTTTACACAACTATGTTCCCAGTCGGTCATTATGAACCAATGACCAAAAACTTCTATCTGTCCACAGACCTATGAAATCTGCTGGGTATTGTCTGCACTAGGCCTGGAACTCATTTCCTGTACTCAGCAGGTCAATATCCTCCTACCCATCTTTCAAAACCATTCTGAATGACTTCCCAGCCTAAATCTGGCTCTGGTCTTTCTCAATACAAGGATAAACTATATCCCTAAATGTGAACAAGTACCTATTTATACCTTGGACTTCCTTTCCCTCCCTTACTCACTCATTTCCTTACTTCTATCAAATTCTCTCTAAATATACCACAAGCCTGCTTTTCCTCTCACTTCATATTGTAATTCTTATTCGTATTATTCTAACTTACTTTAATTTCTCTATAAACTGGATACAATTTCGCCAAATATTACATCATTGTCATATACCTTATCTATTCTTAATGAATGTTTTCATATTATGTCTAATTTGGTATAATTATTTAAACTGTAGATGTTTTTGTATTATTTTTGAAGATTGCAAAATTATTATACTTAAAATGTTTTGTAAAACTTTGGAGCTTTTCTCCCTGGGCCTCCGCCAAAAATGGCTACTATCTAGTCAAATCTTCACAATAATCAAATGTCAATATAAATATTACACCCTAAAGAAGGTAAAATGATCCCATTGTTCGACTAAATACAATTCAGTGACAGCAGTACTCAAAAAACTGAATGCTGTATTTTTACATCATTTTATATGCGTATTTTATTTCAGAATTTTGCATTAGTTTCCACTGCAGAACCTTTTTGTTTTTCTAGTACATTTAAACAGATTCCACTTCTAGGTTTTTTTCCAAGGACAGGTGCTAAGAGTTAAATTTTTTTTAATTCATCTTCTTCTGTAAGGGACAATTCTTGGTCCTGTGAGCACTAAACTGCTCAGCCAAAAATAATCTTCTAAGGAATTTCCTTTGAATTCACTAAATGGTTAGCAATAGGAAAGTTCAAGCACAGGTCCTAAAGATGAGATGGAATTCTAACTCCTTAGATATTTTTCAAAGACAGAAGAAATACAATTCTTGGGCAGTTTCATCTTGGGTCAAGGGCTAGTATCCCAAAACTAGAATCTACCATCCTGTTCACAGTTTGTGGCAGTGAAGCACCTGCCACCCCCCAACCAGTGACCCCAAGGATACCAAATGGAATACAGTAAACAGCCAGAGTATACAATATCCCTGGGTCAACCAAGGGATAGTGAGCAAAAAAAAAAAAAAACTACCTATGATAAAATAATAATAATAATAATAATAATAATAATAATAACAATAATAATAATAACAACAACACTCATCTCTGGGTATCAGCTAAATGACCTACCCATAGGGGAGGAGCATACGTGAGTAAGCATGCACACACACGTCTCCCCTTTAAACTCTGCTAGGAAGGGCAGTAGAGTCTTCCTTGCTGATATGATTATTATTATTATTATTATTACTACTATTATTTTAGTTCACTTTGAGAAAAAGAGACGCAGAACAAATTTGAATATTTTTAACTGTTTTGAAATAAAAGAAAGCAAAGAAATAGCTCACAGCCTTCAACCTTTACACAAATAATAGTCTATTGTCTCAACTTGAGAAGTCCATAATTTCAGACTGTTCTAGTTTTCATTTACTCAATTTTCTTATTTTCATTTAGCTCTGCTAGTAACTGTTTCTTTGTTGTATATAGGTATTTTGCTTCTAAATGGAGACGGATAACTTGCCAATAAATGGGCATCACAATATGATAGTACAAATATGCTCCTTAAACATAAATTCTGTATCAAATGAAAGAACTAAATAAAATACTTACAAATTCTAGCCTCACTATCTACATGTTTACAAGTCCACATGCTTAAGGAAAAATTCATTTTCAATAGATCTGCATTGGTAGTGATTATTTTGCATAACAACTAATCAAGTTTCCCAGAACGTATGTATAACTGCTTGCTATGTATCTCAAATACATGATATGCACTTATTTGCAAAAAAAAAAAAAATGCACTTGTGAAGTATATTTACATACATTCTATGAAACTAGACAAAAGTAATAAAGCACTGTTTTGCGTTAATTAGCACTTCTCATAAGTGCTATATTTTTCTGAATACTTCATTTCCAATTTCAAGATAAAGAGGGGTGCATTACACTATTTAAATTACAAGGTTATAACATTAATTTTATTTTGGGGGTTGTATATGTCCTGGTGCAGTTACAATGCATGCTTATCAGAACTACATAATGGAGTATTACATTTACAAGAAGATTCCCTAACAAAAATAATCTAGCTATCAAAGGTACCTCTGCTAAAGGATATGCTAATCAGTTACTGAATACTTTACAGACCCATGGACTTGTACATACATGGTAACCCACAAATCCTTACATGCCAAGAAATACCCATTTGCATATCTAATCAAAGAAATAATCTTACAATGACTATATTTTACATCCATCTGCACTAATTATGGACATAATGGAATGTTATTCTAAATGTATTTATACTTTGTTGACCAGGTTAGTCTCACTAGGCCAAAGGCCTCTTTTCAGGAGAGACCTAAGTTGGTATTCATACTCATTAGGAGAAATTTAGTGAGACCACCAAGAAACATCCCTCCTACTTTTTTGATAAGTGCTGTGGGATTTTTTATGTCCACCAACTCTGGCAGACAGGCACTCTGTTTAACATCTCACCTGAAGGATGGATTTGCTTATTATCAGATCATGTTCCATTAGTTTTTTTTGTTTAAAATTATCGGGATAAAATCAGAGAGGAAATTACATACTACTGGCCTTTTAACAATAACTAAACTGCATTTTCTTATCAATGGACAGTTTTTAAACTTTGCAGAAGCAAAATCGCAAGAGCTACAACAGCAAGTATACACACAAAGTTCTACTAACAGTAAACCATATTATCTGTATAAATGAATTGCACTGATTAACTTAACAGATTGTGCAACAGCTGCAAGAACTTTATGCAGCTTAGTTTTAACAGGTCATAAGGAAGAAATCTGCGTTAAAATGCTGAAAAAAATATTTTTTTTCTACAATTCTGATACAGTAAGAAGTAGAAATGATATAAATCCATTATAACAAATTAATGCAGAATCTCAACTCATATTTTATATATATATATATATATATATATATATATATATATATATATATATATAGCAAGAACTTTGGAATATGGGGAAAAAGAAAATGGTAGAGGAGCCTTGGAGGCCATTCTTGAACTACAGTATTCCTGGACATCTGTCCCAGACAGGGTTAAAGAAGAAAAAACTGCTTCACTTGGTACTGGTTAGGAAAGCAGGCAGATTACACCAAGGTTTAGATAAATGGCAAAAGAGAGTTCTTTCCACTGAAAAGCATTAGGGAACCACTCTTGAAGCATCAGTAAAGAATAGCTAAGCTGCTACTAGCCAGCTGGCTTGGCCAATAACATGCATTGAAAAGAAAATGATGAGATGGCTGTCCACTCACAAAGTCTCACAGCCTCCCAACATAGACGGTAAAAATGTGTTCCTCCTTGCTTCTTGATATACTACACTACAGCCATTTTGTCAACGTGGATGGCAATTGCACCATGTGCAAGTGTGTACCCTGAAAAGCTTAAAACACCAGGTGGACTTCCTTTATTTCCAAAATATTTATGGATAAGTTAGTCTCTGTTGGCAATTATGTCCCATGGAATGTCCGCCCTATCAATGCCCCCTACACCCTACAGCAGTCACATTACCTAGAATCAGGCAGATAATGAAGTCAATAAAACAGGTGTCATTTGCAAACACAAAAAATTTGGATATGGGCTAACAGTGGGTTTGTGCACCAAGAACACTACACTTTAAGGGTCTACTGTAAGATCCTCATATAAAACTTGGAGCAAAAGGCCACAAAAATTATCAATGCCATGAGTCCTAACATCTTTAAGCATGCAGCTACTGTTACCACTGTTGAAGCAAGATGAAGCTGAACCTGGAACTGAAGAATGAATATCCTATCCTGTAGGCAGTGTGTCCAAGTGGACCCTATAAAACTTCACCACCATCTCAGACTATGAAGTGTTTGAAAGTGATCACCAAGGACTGGGAAAAATGCCGTACAGACTCTCTTGCTTGAATTAATGCTACATGAGTAGGGAATCCTGGGAACCAATTGTCCTCTCAGAGGAAAATCTATATTCCTAACACACTTTGATGAGCTGTCCCTACACATGTTGTGGGTGACTACCCTAGTGACTGTAGTGAGATCAAATGGCACAGCCTAGAACACAGAATTATTTACTCTGACCAACAGCTTTAGGAACTTCCTAGACTGCCTGGCAATTATGATGTGCAGATAGGTGTCCTAGATGTCCAAAAAGTATATTCAATCACTTTCTGATAGACATATGCACAGTGACCATCCACAGCTTTAGAATATGAACTGCTTTAGGTCACTGAAATCCAGTACTGGCCTGAGATTCATTTTCTCTGGAAGCAAGATGAAACTTAAATAATCAGCAGACCTTCTCTGTTCTAATAAAAGATTCTGAACTACTAATTTTGTGGCAGCTGTTTGATAGTCTTGGATATCCAGAAGGGAAAACAAGTAGGTTACGGTTCAGGTAGGAGAGGAATGGTATCCATCCCCTGGATAAGTGATCCTTATCTCCTTGTCCTGCATGATAACTATCCAAGCAGAAAAGTGGAAGGACACTTAGCACCAAACTGCCTCCAGAAATCATCAGGGCATTCTATCAGTGGTTCTACACCAAAACCTCAGGAAAAAAAGGTTACAAAACCCCTGGTTTTGTTGACCGTGACAGTTCTGGAAAGCAATGTGACCATCTTGGTCTTTATCTGCATACTGGTTGAATGTTTTTGTTGGTTCTGCTTAAATCATAATTTCCAAGCACCCTTCTAAATCTAAACGAATGCCTGCTTGACATCAGCTCCTGTGAGAGTTTTACCTTCCTGTTCATTATTCTCCTGCTTCTCTTTCACCTTTTGACTGCACAAGTTGGTATCAACAGAAAGAGAATTGCTGAAGGCCACTTTGACACTTTCAGCACAGGAACAGTGGTGGAGCAAAGAGTGCTTATGATTTGTGCTGCCTCTCTTAGCTGCCCTTGCTGTTCTACTGACTGTGTTGTGTTAGTCAAATGGTAAGATTTGCTATTGGAGGCACTGCTGATGGCAGAGACTCCAGGTCTGTTTACAGATCACAGTGTGGCTACTTGTGCAATATGCAGAGCATCTCATCTCATCAGCCAAGTCACACTGAAAACATATCACATGGGAGATAGTTTAGCACCTTAATTGAAAACATTGAGGGCACTTAAATGCTTTTCCCAAAATGATCCATCATCCTGGACTCCTTGTCAGGCAGTTGAAATAGTGGACTGTGACCTATTTGTCCTCTTCTTAGGGTCATGGACACCACTATGGAATCAGCCAGTGAAGTTCTCATCTAACACTACCATGTCTTAGGCCAGAGGATCTTGTGCCGTCTCCTTGGAATATGACTTGTAACAATAGATTCTTCTCATGCTCTCTACATGCTAAATGCCATCAGCTTGTCTGCAGAGGAAGTAAGCAAGAAGAATGTGGGGAGAAAGTACAGTTGTGTACACTTACCATAAATGTAGATGTTCGAGAGTATTCACTGTTGCAGTCATTACACTTGGGTTATCCTGCTGGCAGGCTACCCTCAGTCGGCCTGAATTCCAAAGTCTAGGGTCCGCATTGTTGCTGTCGTCATTCCAGATGTCAGTGCACCAGGCACATAAAAGATGCAGCCAACACTATTTTCTTCTTTTCTTTTCCCCCAAAGGATGAATAAAAATACCCCCAAAACATGCAAAAAAAACCAATAATACATGCATGCACCAAAATATATACCTTCATCTACAAGCAAATACACCACAGAAATGTTGGGTTTGTCCTCAGAGAAACCCTGTGTGGATGAAAAAGGATAAAGGTTCCCACAGCCAGGTGTGCTTGTACCTCTGACTGCTGCGCTTTGCAGATGTGCTTGAGCAGAGCTGTTTTCCAAGAAGAAAAAAAATATTATATCAGCTGGCGCTGGCTCAAAGGGGGGCTGTGAGTTTTTCCAAAACATAATTAGGTCCCCATGCTGGTACTGGTGATCTTCTTTTTGTCCAGCATCTCAGTATTGCAAAATCTGAGGAATATTTGGCACAGCTGTGTGTCAATTCCTACCTGTGTCAAGCACAGAATCTCTTCCATTTTCTCCATTTTGATTAAGATTTTCTGGTACTAGGCCTTCTGGCCCAAAAAACATCATCCACAGCTTTTAGTATGGAGAGGGTGCATTTCTATCACATTATTAGCCATGCATGCAGGGTTTAGTTAGTTCTTTAGTTGGGATATGATTGCTTTGCTGTTGAGATATATGAGAGGAAGGTATTTGAAGGTCCAAGCAAGGCATTGAGACAAGTTCCTCGATTGGTTGGATACCAGTGCTGGGGCGGGGGGGCAGTATCATCCATATGCAGTCTTGCATATGGAATTAGTAGAATGCAGATGCCATGAAGCCCAAAGCCTGCAGAATTTTTCTTTGGTAGGTACTGGGCCTTTGTTGCCAACATGTTGAAATAGTCAGTGTAGTCAGTTGTCTTGTGTGTTGGAGATGTGAGATCAGCTTACCTTTAGTTAAGCTGCACCCAGGAATATTATCTATTATCTCTTGATTTTCTTTTTTTCGTTGTGTGTTAGGTGCCTGAGTGAAACTAGGAAAAAACGCCAAAATGTAGAATAGTGTGTCTCTCTTGTTCTCTGTTCTCTGAGTCGTCCAAGTAAGGATATATTTGTATTCCTCTTTGTCCGCAGAATGCAATTACTGGTGCCAGGCACTTTTGTGAAGACCCTGGGCGCAGTAGATAAGCCAAAGGGCAGTGCAGAGAATTGGTAATGCATTGAGCAGGCTTTGAATCTGAGGTGTCTTCTGCAGGTTTGTCTGATTGGAACATGCAGGTATGCCTCTTTTAGGTCTAAAGTCACAAGCCAAGCCTTCTTGCCCAGCATGGGCAGAAGTTGCTGTAGAGTCAACATTTTGAATTTTGGTATATCCAGAAACGTATTTAGAATAGATAGGTCCAGTATTGGTCTCCAGGTCTTGTTCTTTCTTGGCACCAAAACAGTCTTGAATAAAATCCTTGTCCCTGCTCTTGCTCTGGTACTTGTTGAATGGCCCTCATGTCCATGAGTGATGAGACTTGCTTTTGTGCCTCTGCTCATTGATGTTTTGGCAGGTCTGGCCAACCGTTTGTCCTTGGCAGGGTATGGAAGTGAAACTTGTAGCCCTGTGACACTATGTCTAGGACCCATTTGTCCTGGGTTATTATGTGCCAGTTTTGAGAAAAAAAGTGCTAGTTTTCCCCCTAAAGGTGCTGCCAGAAGATAAGTGATTGGTGCAGGCAGGGGGAAGTCATTGGGGCTGTTTCCTGTATGGCTGTGATTTGTCTTCTCCACTTTTGGAGGTAGAAGCACCCCATTGTTTAGACCTGTACGAACCTTGGGGCTGGGATCTGCCTCTTGGGCGTCTATATCTGCCCCTTTGTGGTCTATCTGACACTGGAAAGGACCAATTCTTTGCAGGCCAGTGTCTGCTAAATCTTGGAGGCTGAACCTGTAAGAAATCCTTAACCGTTTGCCAACACTATGTCTAGGACCCATTTGTCCTGGGTTATTATGTGCCAGTTTTGAGAAAAAAGTGCTAGTTTTCCCCCTAAAGGTGCTGCCAGAAGATAAGTGATTGGTGCAGGCAGGGGGAAGTCATTGGGACTGTTTCCTGTATGGCTGTGATTTGTCTTCTCCACTTTTGGAGGTAGAAGCACCCCATTGTTTAGACCTGTACGAACCTTGGGGCTGGGATCTGCCTCTTGGGCGTCTATATCTGCCCCTTTGTGGTCTATCTGACACTGGAAAGGACCAATTCTTTGTAGGCCAGTGTCTGCTAAATCTTGGAGGCTGAACCTGTAAGAAATCCTTAACCGTTTACGTAGATTTAGCTTTGTCCTCCATTTTCTTTAACACCTCTTCTGCTTTAACACCAAACAAAGTATCATGCTGTAATGGGGCATCTAATAATTTTGCTTTGACATGATCAGGCAGACTTTGTTCCTTTAACCAAGCATGCCTTCTGATGACAGAACCCGTAACAGCGGCTCTGCAGGAGGCCTCCAAAGAATCAAAATCACAATGTAAAGTATGCTTTCCAACTTGTTCAGCTGCATGCAATAAAATCCTGCATTTCTTTATTTTCTGCACATTCAGAATTTGTCAACATTTTCTGTTTAAGCAGTGACATAATATATTGCTGATATTTGAGCATATGAAACTGACAATTTAAAGCCCTTATAGCCAAAGTAGCGGAAGTGTAAATCTTTTTTCCCCATCTATCCAATGCCCTAGAATCCCTGTCAGAGGGGGTAGGGTTTTTTGCAGTGGAAGCCTTGACCCCTTTGGGACCCAGAGAGATAGTTTCTGGGTCAGCAGCAGGGTTTTTGGAAAGGAATTTATGAGAGTCAGGAACCCTGTAGTACCTGTCTGACTTAACAGGAGCTGGAGGTAAGGAGTCAGGGGTCAGACTGGACTCTGAAAATACATCATCAACAGTGTCTAACACAGGTGGAATAGCTAAGGGCCTGTGTTGTGGTAGTAGAAGGAAGTCTCTGAGCCTTTTCTTAGATTCTGAAAAATCTTGGCTCTCCCAGTGGAAATGCTCCCTCATGGTATGCAAGGCTTCCCCAAAAGAGTAATCCTTAGGAGAAGAGGCTGAAGGGATAGATTTTTCAGCATCAGAATCCTCATAGGGAGGAAGAGAGTATTCCTGATCAGAAGAGGAATCAGATGAAATGGAAACCTGATCTGAAGATTCATATTCTGTCTCTTGCCTACGCCTTTTATCAGGTGGGGGATGGGAACCCCTGATCAAAGTAATTAAGTCTTCGGCCATTTTGAGCATCTGTTTTTTGGGCATGGAGGCCTGTCCATGAGGCTGTTGTACTTGTTTCTTTGCCTTTAAGGGTGCTTTAGTCTTTGCCCTTGAAGCTGAAGTCGTTTTAATGTATAACTGAGTTGGTCTGAAAACACCCCCAGAAGCCGATGCAAGCTCAGCGGCTCCGGACCCATCTGAGGGAATAGTCTCCGAAGGTCCAATATCTTGAGACTCCAGCAGCCTAGGCGACTTCACGTAGGAGTTGGTAGCGGCCTGCGGGTCTAAAGTAGCGGTCGTCAGGGGCTGCGAAGGCGCCTCACTGAGAACCGGCGACTGGCTTAGAAGAAGCCTCATCGTCGGTTTTGGACCTCGGATGCCTGTCCTTTTCTTTTTCTTTGCGTTTCTTGTGAATTCCGGTAGTCGGATGGCTATCCGACGACATTGTATAATTAAATCTTCTGCCAAAATAGTGTAATGCAAAATTGTACCGATGCTTAATAGTGTGCAGGTTAAATCTAGCACAAAACAGACAACTAGCAACGTCATGGTCAGGGCCTAGGCAAGCAATACAGTAAGAATGAAAGTCCTTATGAGGTATTTGCATCCCACAAGAAATACAATTATTAACTTTTTCTGACATCAGTCTGGAGCAAGAAAAAGGTTTCCCCAACGGGGTACTTAGCTTTTAATGTAGACTTCGGATCTGAAATTCGAACACGAAAATCTCAGGAGTCGGCCGACCGGCACTTGCGAGCTGCTTATGCTTTGGGCACCGCGCGGCAAGAAAGACTGAAGAAAATGGCGTTGACTGCATCTTTTATACCCCATAAGAGGCGACAGCAACCGACTCTGGACCTAGACTTTGGAATTCAAGCCGACTGACGGTAGCCTGCCAGCAGGATAACCCAAGTGTAATGACTGCAACAGTGAAACATGAAGAACATCGATAAACTTCTTGCACAATTTCTTCCGATGTAAACATTGGATCTACAATCTAGGATCTCCCTAAATTTGGATTCATCAGAATACAACAGTGAAGAATATTATCTATCAGCCATACCTGTATACAGAGTGGGGACTTTAACATGAGTAGAATTCAAGGGGAACTCTCCTAGGATGAGGAGCAACCACCTGGCTCAGGCATATGCTATTCATTCTGCAGTTTTCTCTCCACTTCTCTGCCTCACTTATGAAAAGCACTATAGGTCCAGAGCTGGAGTGGGAAGGAAGGACACTCAACTCTGTGCCTTAACCCATGCCCTAACCATCTTCTCCTTTGGGGTCACTGATACAATGGACTGGCAGAAAACAGGCCGGTCAAACTGATGGGGCAGAATTAGACGTGGAGGGATTAACTTGTTCAGTTAAGGCTCTGAAAAAGATAAAATACTAATTGTTTTTCTAGCAGCTACCTCTTCAACAATAGCCAGATTAAACTGAAATACTTTTGAAGTAAATTCTCTCTCAGTTTGAACCCTTTGCACTTTGGAAGTACTCCCCAGACAGCCAGTGTCAATTCTGGCTTTTTAAACAGAAATATAATGAGGCTCTGGAAGAAGTGCACACTGCTTTCTCAGCCACTTTTCAGTTCTCCCCTTTCTTAAGCTTGGATTTGTCTGAAGATACTTCACTATGGAGTAATCCCTTAAGAATGAATTGGTTTCTCCTGTCTGCTGGAAGTCCTAGGCTTCAAACCTTTGCACATTTTGTGGTCCTCTTGAAAATGTGAGAGATGTGTAAGCAGTCTATAAACAAAGGATAGCTATTCTAACGTGGAATCTTGTGGTTGTATTTCAAACACTTTTCGAAGGCTGACTGCTTGTCCTTCCTTGACTGTTCCTACTACTACAGGTAATATAAGCCGGGTATCTATTCTGCTAGTTACAGGTACTTGAGGGGTAAATTGTGTTTGGTATACAAAGCCCTGATAAATGAAGAGCTATGCTTCTTACATGTTGAATTAGAGGATGAAAGGTCCGGGGTTTGCCAGGAATTCTCTCTCATTCTCTCTCTCTCTCTCTCTCTGGGCCTTTCTTTGAACCTCATTATTATAGAATTTAAACAAAAATAAGGATATTCAATCCATTATAGAATTTTCACAAAAATAAAGATATTCTATCATTAAAATAAATAAGCCTCTACTAAACATCTTGTTTATGAGGTAGGTTGTCACTGATTACACATACAAATAATTTGCTGAAGAAATAAGAAAAATTACTGACAAAAGACGAATTCTGCAGAAACACAAGCAATGCTGTTAAAAGGATTACTAATATACCACTTCAATAGACAAATTTCATAAAACATATTGAACTGAACTATTATACAAGTTTTCTCAGTCCTGTGGAGAGTTTTGAATGAGGCTTACAAGAAAACGCAAAAACATGTCAAAAGATAGTCTTTCTTAAAATCATTTTGGATTGCAGAACAGTTAAGATACAAGCATATTAAAAGTTTCATTAAAAAACACTATACCACCTCCTTGAAACAACTGGTGCAATATATTTAAAAGGTTATGGTCAAAATGCATTAGGCATGAGGGGACAAAATTGCTAGCCTGGACACAGCTTACTTCAGATAATAAGGTCTAGTATGTTTAAATCCACTGCATCTTTTAAGTATACATCTGTTCAAGATGCAATTATTTTACCCGGCACATCAAGTTACTCAAGGCATCTGCTAACTTATTTCACAACAGGTGGCAAACTAGACTATCCTCATGGTTAGCTGAATCAACTAGTTTTGCTAACCAATATATATTAACATTAAATAAGCTTTTCATGAATAATAATATAAGTATATATTTCCATAATTACAAATCCATGACAAGATATTTTTTATTTTACTGGATGTCCCATGGTTGTATATGTGCTACTAATAATCTTACATCTGTAAAGTACTTTGACTCATGAGAGATTGCTTACGTGACCATTGCTGGTACTGCTAAGCCATGCAAGGAGAAATAGGGCAGTGGATTTATAATATATGTCAGCATAGCTAGCTGGAATTTTGTAAATAATTATACGTCATTTATATATCAAACTGATTTGTACAGATGCTTGTGCTGAAAATGTATTTGTGAGGTTTGCTTCTGTTAAAGTGTATTAACAGTGTGCCCTGCAGGAAGGAAAAGAAATGTACATGTATTATTGCAACTGAATTAACTGTATACATTGTAACATCATATACTGGAAGTGAATAGGTTAATCTTAATCCACCTGACTTTGCAAAATATTATTGAAATTAAATTACTTTATGGGTTAAGCCATAAAGATCTTATCCCACAGTTTTGAATGGAGCCAGAGACGCAATGAGTGCGCAAGAGAATAGGTTGTAGCACCTGAAGGAAGAGTGGAATGGTTTTAGGACTTCCAGGAGATATGAGCAAAGCACTGTTTGTATGGTAACACATAGGTGCTAAAATCCTGTCAGCTTCTAGTGTTGGGGATAGCCTGAGAAACAGAGTCAGATGACCAGATGTGTGTGATGTCATTCTGTAAGCTAAAAAATAAGATTTAGATATTAGTAGGAGTTGGCTCTCAACATTCTGCCATGGATCTGACATCAAGGATCACTCACCCACATCATCTTGCCTTGTGGTAGTAAGTTACTTAACTAGAGAACAGTAAATATTTTAGATTAGTCAGGAAATATAGTGATATTAGAAGTACTGCTTTTCTATAACTGTGTGAAACTTTTCATTGATGTTATTTTTAATATTCCCTGTGACCGAACTCTGGTGTTTACTGTAAATAGATATTTAGTATTTTCATGTTCTTTTATTATTTATTATTAAATATATTTAAACATTTTATTGTGACTGGTCCTCTCTAGAAAATATTTAAGCTTAGAGAGTATTTGCATATATTTATTTGGGGATAACTCTAGCCACTCCTGAAAGCCTTGTTGTTTGGTCAACATTACCATTTGTATTAATATTAATTTCACTCAGTATAACTGGGTACCCTTGTAAGAGCCTTATAGTAACTGACTGATGGCAGTGAATCTACATTCTAGTCTTAGCAAAGTTGGTAGAGCAGGTAATCTGTACCAGTCTTTTCCAGGGTTGTGTGTGTGTGTGTGTGTGTGTAAAAATTCAATCTCAGCAGCTACTTGGGTCAGGGACACAAAGCACTGGTTTCACAGACAGGGTGCTGGAGGACTTGACATGGACAATCAGCTGAGTTACTAACCCTACAGCTGTACCAGTGGGGAGTCTTATTGGGGACCTGGAGGGCGACAGAGACCCCCAGACCCAAGGCTGAGTGTTTGCCTGTGTGCTATTAAGGGAAATTCTGCTTGATGCAGAAAGATCTGCATCTGGAAATAGTGAGTGTATCCATTTGTATTTCAAGGGAAAGTCCCTTTCCAGTATCAGCGGTGAGGATTCAGGCTCCTTGACTACTGACCCAGCATGCAGATGTCACAGCTTACTTAACTTATTAGCAATTCGTTTTAAATGGTATGATGACTTATTTCAAGAAAAAAAAGTACTGTACAGTTTCCAAAGAAAATCTAACAGTACACATCTTAGAATAAGGGTTTGTTAGCTTTCATTTACAGAACGCTTGCATAAGATATAGACAGTGACAAACAGCTTAATAAATAAAGGGAACAAGGGCATTAACTTTTTATTATCATCTGTGCACACAGTATCCAAGTGTGTGGGAGTATGTATTCTGTAGTAGACCAGCACCCTGGCCAGAACAGGTTTCAATGCCTTACTCTTACCCCCATACCAGGTTCTAGTATCCACTTCCAGTGATCCCACAAATGATAAAGTGGGTTATAAGAAAAAGGATGGATGGCTATATACATCAAAATGGAGAACCTATCACCAATACAGTTAGTGATCCAGCAATTTAATTATACTAAAAGGCATTTATCATCAAGTGTGTTCGACAATGAGCAGAATAGGTTGAACTAGTAATATTCAAAAACACTGTTGACACAACTATGAGCAAATGGGTAAATGGAAATATGCAGTGAGGTTGTTCAATATTTTACCTTGATAGGAGAAAAGTAGCACTGACTACTAGACATTACTGAAATTTAAATACCTGCAAAATATACAATTTGTGTTTTCCATTGTTTGCTAAATCACTTTGGAAGAGATATGCAATTGTGAGTTCTTTGGCATTCTTACACATGTCCACGAAAATTTACTTCTAAAAGTAAATGAACAAGACTAATGGTATTTAATACAACCTACTCAATTTGAAAAGATAATTTACTAAATTGAACATGATGTGGCAAAGAAAGTGAGGATGACCATTGCAGTTGTTAACTATATATCAACGTTACAATCACATACATTGGCTGTATTATATTGTAACATCCAATAAAATATTGAATAAAAATTGGCAGTCCAACTCACATTTAGTGGACTCACATTTGATAAAGCAGGGGTTGAAGTTTTCACACTGAGAAGTGAGACAGCATACCCACACTGAGAAGTGAGACAGCATACCCACCTCCAGGAGTAGATTTCAACTCTTTTTTTTTTTTTTTTTTTTTTTTTTTTTTTGCATATCCAGAGGTCCTACTGCTAGCCAAAAGAAGGTAGACTGAGAGTCTGTTTTCTATTATAAAGGCAAGCAAAACATATTCCTCATCAATATATTTGCTTGTGACAGTGCGCAACAATTGCATAACACAGACCTCAGGAAATTACTGGGAAGGCAATTATTAATTACTGGGAAGGTAGTTATTTTTTAAAACCACAATTATTTGATTCTTCATAATGGGTAAAGTACAGTTGTTTAGGCAAGAGTACCATAATAGATGTTCACTGTTGCAATAACCTAAGCTATTTCAGCTTTCAAAGCTTAAGGGTGCCTTCTGCGCACCCTATCAAGAGCTCAACGAGAGCTCCACAATAAAGATAATCTGACTGCCAAAAGATTCAGTGCTTTTCTCTCTTGAAAAAGGGAGGAAAGAGATGTAAAAAGATAATGCTCAGAAGCAAACCCAGCATTAAACTATATACAAAAAGAGTATATGGGTCCACACCCTGGCAACACAAGGGAAAACAGCCAAAATAAGGGGAAAGGGACTAAAGGGATGGGCAGCTACTGCAACAGTGAGCAAATAGAACATGTACTGTTATGTACATTTACTTGCAAAACTGTACCAAGTTCAACATTTAGATCACTGTTGCAGTACTCTGTTATTTGGGTCAAATACCATAGCTTAGAAATAAGAAGAGAGAAGGATAAAATAACCAAGAAACCAGGAGCCCATGGAGAATGGTTCAAGCAAAGCTTTTTCTTGACCAGGAAAAAGAATCCAGTTTGTAGTACTCTGCATAATTATGTACAGAGGATGAAGTTGCTGCCTCTACAATACTTTTAGAGTCTGCCACCTTTCCAGAAATCTACATAAGAAGCCAAAGCCCTAGTGGAATAGGCCCTATCCCTGGCTGGAAATGGGTTATTATGGTTGGTATAACAAAAGACATAAGCATGTGACATCCCCAGTCTGGGCCAGTAATCAAGAAGCCTGACTCCTTACCACTAACACTGGAGAGTGACATTCACTTGGAATACAAACGGATACACTCAGTATTTCCAGATGCAGACCTCTCTCAGCATCAAACACAATTTCCCTTAAAAGCACATAGGGAACTCAGTCAGCCTGGAGTCCAGATTTCATTACATCTGTCTCACTCCAGGGCCCCAATAAGGCTCCCTACTAGAACAGCTATAGGGTTAAGTCCTCAGCTGAGTGTCAAAGCCAAGTCCTCCAGCATACTCTCTGTGAAATCAGTAGTTTGTATCCTTGCTGCAAGTAGCTGACACACACACACACACACACACACACACACACACACACACACACACACACACACACACACACACACAGTGAGATTTTATTTTCACACACACACACACACACACACACACACACACACACACACACACACACACACACACACACACAGGAAAGACTGTCACAGATTTACCCACTGTGCCCCTTCTTCCAAGACTATAAGGTAGTTATCACTGCCACCACACACTACAAAGCTAGCTACCTAATGCTCTTGCAAGGGTACCCCATTATAATGAGTGAAATTAATATTAATACAGATGGTAATGTTGACAAAACAGCCAGGCTTCAGGAGTGGCCACATTAAGAGTACTTATATCTACTGGTGACAAAGGTTAAAATATTCTCTAAAGGACCAGCGACAATGAAAAGTTTAAACATATTTAATAGTAAATACTAAAAGAACATGAAAATATGAAATATCTATTTACAGTAAATACCAGAGTTTCAGTCACAGGAAATATTACAAATAACAGCTGGAAATATTTACACAGTTGCAGAAAAACAATACAAAAGTATTCTCAGTATATTTTCCTGACTGATCTAGATAATTATTGTTTCTACTTAATACAGCAAGGCAAGATGAAGCAGGTGTTGGATCATTCTATGTCAGGTACCAAGAAACAGACTGCCCTGAGATTTCTGTCTCACCTAATATTAAAACATTATTTCTGTACAGAATGACATTGCATACATCTGGTCATCTGACTTCTGGTTTCCATGCAATCCCCCATTGCTAGAAACTGCCAGGATTTAGCAGCTACATGTCAATAATAAACACACAAGGGCATTGCTCAGATCTGGTGCAGCTTTTAGAAGTCATAAAACAATTATAAACATACAGACACTGCATATCCGGTTTCATTCAAAACTATGACATAACATCTTTATGGCCTAGGCACAAATAATTTAATTACTTACTATTTTCCAAAGTTGGCTGGAGATGAGCTATCCTCTTCTCTTCCAGTATCCTCTATTAACATATATACATTTAATCCAGTTATACTACAGTCAGGACGCGCTGTTGGTAAATTTTTAACACAAGCAACTTTACAAATCCATTTTCAACACAAGCATCTGTACAAACCAGTTTGATATTCAAATAACATACAGTTCTTTACTAAATTCCAGCTAGCTGTACTGGCATATGTTACACATTCTTAGCCTTACTTCTCCTGGTATAGCTGGCAATACCTCACATCATTACATCATGAAACAGCCATCTGTAAATAGTCTGTTTTGACATGGGTTTGTCCTTCCTTTTTACCTTCATTGGAGCTTTCTGAAAGGCTTAAGTTGTTTGTGGGTAATATCAGAGCTGCCAGGGGACATCCAAAGCATGAAGAATCTTTTCTCCTTGTTCCTGGGTTCAGGGAAGAAGACAGGGAGATTAACAGTCTGGCTCAAAGTAAACTCTGAAGCCACTTCAGGCATTAGAGAATGGTTAGTTCACAAACCCTGCCCTTGGGGAAAAATGAGGTAGGGTTGACTTACCATAAGTGCTTGTAACTCCGATACTCTTCTAACAGAAATCAGAGCAATGAGCAAAATGGTCTTCCATATTAAGAACTTCAATTTACCTAAATGAGCGGGTTCAAATGGAAAAAATTAAGATCCCAATGAATTGTTATCTGTCTCCCAGGCTTTTATCTTAAGACTGGTCAGGAAGGGGGGATCTAAGGGTAAACAAGCAAAATTCTTCCTAAATGAACCATGGCAAAGAAATAAGAAAGGTCAAAGGACAGTAACTCACAAACTGAACAATCAAGAACACAAGCAGCTGGGCTCGAAGAAGGTCCTGGCTCTGGAATAGCACAAACTATAAAATCTTTTTCACTTAAACATATATAAATTTTCTACCATCACATTTTACTCTGATAGGATATTTGAAGCTTGAAAGTCAAATTGAGCTGAGCTGCCAGGCCATCAGAGAAAGACTGCAAAGGCAGGTATGATCTGGTGCCTCCCCCCATTTATGTATCATGGCATGGCATTTGAACAATGGATGCCTATGACTTTAAAAAAGAATGTATTTTCATGGCGATGTTATCAATTACGATTAACAAAGATCAGAATAATAGCATCTAAGACAGGGATCCATCAATGACTTTACTCAGACATTAACAGAACATGTACATGCAGACACCCCTGTTAGGGCTGATGCTAGGAGCATTTCAGTTCTCGACCCTTTGGCATTTCTTTTGCTGCTTAAAACATCCTCTTTACCCCTTCCACAGGGGAATCACAGGAGCTGCAGCAGACAACAGGAATGAAGGAGAGGAGGGAGAAGAGGATATCAAGGTCCCATGATGAGGAGTCTGTCAAGGCAAGGGCAAAGATAGTACTCCACGATATAGTATTCAGCTTATAGAAATACACACTGAATAAAGATGCACTTTCCATTCTATGCAAGGTACTTTATTTCATATCATCAATAAATGGTGACCAATCTAACAGATTAACAGATATAAGAATGTTTGTGTAAGATGAATTTATCTTTGCTATTTCCAAATGTCACTTATAAGCAAGATGCTATTTTTTTAAGAAACCTAGTACGTTTATACTTGTGAGTGTTTTAATTTATACAGTTTTAACAGCAGGCGAGACAAATATTTATGACTGTTAACAAGCCACATGAAAAGTTGTAAGAAATTCTACAATTTAACCCAGAAAGAAGTTGATGAATTGAATTCATTAACATACAGTAATGAAGTAGTTATCAGTTAGCTGCAGATATAGGAAGTATAATAGTAGTTATGGACTTGGAGTTCAATACCAATTAGGTATTAGAACAATAATAACTTCATATACAAAAGCATCAGTAAATATGAAATTGTAAATATAATGGAATATACTAATACATAAATATAGAACAAGCAAATAGAAGGAAGAAAACCTTTGAATTGCTGAATTATTTTTATGCATCTCATCTTATACCAGTATATTATGGAATATGAAAAATTCATAAAAGCTCAGAAAACCCTCCTATGAGACCCATCGTGTCAGAAAAAGAATAGGTTATAAATCCTGTTTCATATTATTTTGCTATACAACTGAAACATCTGGTAAAGAAAGCATCTAGTTATATAAAAACAGTAGTGATGTCTTGTAAAAACTTTATAGTTGGTAACAAACTAATTTACCTTATACATTTTTGTAACACGATGTAAAATCTTTATTTACTAGAAAAACCTAACATCTATGGAGAAAGGGTCTTACAGCTTTTTGAACTTATATTCACCACTAATTAGCAGTAATATAAATACCTATTGAACACAACCACTGGGGATGCACAAGCCAGTGCATTTCTTCGTGCCGGTCCCAAGCCTGGATAAATGGGGAGGGTTACGTCAGGAAGGGCATTCAGTGTAAAACCTCTGCCAAATAACATATGCGGACAACAATACAAGAAGAGAAGGTCAGAAGGAGTTGCACTGTGTCTTTGTGGACTTGGAGAAAGCATATAATAAGGGTGCCTAGAGAGGAGTTGTGGTATTGTATAAGGAAGTCAGGAGTGGCAGAGAAGTATGTAAGAGTGGTACAGGATATCTACGAGGGTAGTGTGACAGCAGTGAAGTCTGCAGTGGGAGTGACAGATGCATTTAAGGTGGAGGTGGGATTACATCAAGGATCAGTTCTGAGTTCTTTCTTATCTGCAATGGTGATGGACAGGTTGACAGACGAGATCAGACAGGAGGCCCCATGGACTATGATGTTTGCAGATGACATTGTGATCTGTAGTGAGAGTAGGGATCAGGTTGAGGAGACCCTGGAGAAGTGGAGATATGCTTTAGAGAGGAGATGAATGAAGGTCAGCAGGACTAAGACAGAATATGTGTGTGTGAATGAGAGGGACGATAGAGGAATGGTGAGGATGCAGGGAGTAGAGTTGGTGAAGGTGGATGAGTTTAAGTACTTGGGATCAACAGTTCAGAGTAATGGTGAGTGTGGAAGAGGGGTGAAGAACAGAGTACAGGCAGAGTGGAATGGGTGCAGAAGAGTGTCAGGAGTGATTTGTGACAGACGGGTACCAGTAAGAGTGAAAGGGAAGGTCTACAAGAGGGTAGTAAGACCAGCTATGTTATATGGGTTGGAGACAGTGGCATTGACAAAAAGGCAGGAGTCAGAGCTGGAAGTGGCAGAGTTAAAGATGTTAAGATTTGCACTGGGTGTGACAAGGATGGACAGGATTAGAAATCAGTATATTAGGAGTGTCAGCTCAGGTTGGATGGTTTGGAGACAAAGTCAGAGAGGCGAGATTTTGTTGGTTTGGACATAACCTGAGGATGGATGCTGGGTATATTGGGAAAAACATGCCAAGGATGGAGCTGCCAGGTAAGAGGAAAAGAGGAAGGCCTAAGATAAGGTTTATGGATGTGGTGAGAAAGGACATGCAGGTGGTTGGTGTGACACAGCAAGATGCAAAGGACAAGATAAAATGGAAACAGATGATCCACTGTGGTGACCCCTAACGGGAACAGCCGAAAGATAAGACGAAGAAGATAAATACCTATTGAGTAATGATGGATTTGATTTTAACCAACAATGTTCTTTTATTTCAAGATATATATATATATATACATACATATACACACACACACATATATATATATATATATATATATATATATGTGTGTGTGTATATATACATACAGATATATACATATATATATATATATATATATATATATATATACACATACACACACACACACATACACACATATACAGTGGATATAAAAAGTGTACACACACCTGTTAAAATGCCAGGTGTTCGTGATATAAACAAAATGACACCACAATAAATCATTTCAAAACTTTTCCCACCTTTAAATGTGACCTACAACCGTATTATTCAATTGAAAAACAAACAAATCTGTTAGGGGAAAAAATATAAAAAATAAAAAAGCACAATACGCTGGTTAAATAAGTGTGCACACCCTTAAACTAATACTTTGTTGAACCACCTTTTGATTTAATTACGACATTCAGTCTTCATGGGTACACACCTGCCATAAATTAGAGAGACTCTGATTAACCCCAAATAAAGTTCAGCTGTCCTAATAGGATTTTCCTGACATTTACTCAGTTGCCTGCTACAGCAAAAGCCATGGTTTGCAGAGAGCTTACAAAGCATCAAAGGGCTCTCATTGTTGAAAGGTATCAGGAAAAGGCGACAAAAAAATTTTCACAGCATTGGATATACCACGGAACAGTGAAGACAGTCCATCAAAAAGTGAAGAAAATATGGGACAACAGTGATGTTGCAAAGAACTGGATGTTCCTTCAAAATTTATGAAAAGACAAGACAAAAACTGGTCAGGGAGGCTGCCAAGAGACCTACAGCAACAATGAAGGAGCTGCAGGAATTTTTGGCAAGTACTGGTTGTGTATTACATGTGACAACAATCTCCCGTATTCTCCATATGTCTGGACTATGGGGTAGGGTTGCAAGACAGAAGCCTTTTTTTACACAGAAAAACATCCAGGCCCGGCTAAAATTTGCAAAATAATACATCAAGACTCCCAAAAGCATGTAGGAAAATGTGTTATGGTCTGATGAGACCAAGGATGAACTTTTTGGCCACAATTCTAAAAGGTACATTTGGTGCAAAAACAACACTTCACATCACCAAAAGAACACCACCCCCACACTGAAACATGGTGGTGGCAGTATCATGCTTTGGGGTTGCTTTTCTTCAGCTGGAACTGGGGCTTTAGTAAAGGTGGAGGGAATTATGAACAGTTCCAAATACCAGTCACTTTTGGCCCAAAACCTTCAGGCGTCTGCTAGAAAGCTGAAGATGAAGAGGAATTTCACCTTTCAACACGACAATAACCCCAAGCATACATCCAAATCAACAAAAGAATGGCTTCACCAGAAGAAAATTAAAGTTTTGGAATGGCCCAGCCAGAGCCCAGACCTAAATCCAATAGAAAAACTGTGGGGTGACCTGAAGAGGGCTGTGCACAAGAGATGCCCTCGCAATCTGACAGATTTGGAGCGCTTTTGCAAGGAAGAGTGGGCAAATATTGCCAAGTCATGATATGCCATGCTGATAGACTCCTACCTAAGAAGACAGAATACTGTAATTAAATCAAAAGGTGCTTCAACAAAGTATTAATTTAAGGGTGTGCACACTTATGCAACCAGCTTATTGTAAGTTTTTTATTTTTTATATTTTCCCCTAACAGATTTGTTTTTCAATTGAATTGTACAGGTTATAGGTCACATTAAAGGTGGGAAAAGTTTTGAAATGATTTATTGTGGTCTCATTTTTTTAGATCACAAAAACCTGGCATTTTAACAGGGGTGTGTACTCTTTTTATATTGTGTGTGTGTGTGTGTGTGTGTGTGTGTGTGTGTGTGTGTGTGTGTGTGTGTGTACACACACACACACACACACACACACACACACACACACACGGAAACACTTTAGTATCTCGAGATGAAACTGCACTTGCTCGAGTTCAGAATGTTGAATCCACGGTTGTGTTGGCGCACTACTTGGGATTCACTGTGTTGATAAGGTGCAGTGTGCTGTGGGATATGGTTTGCCTGCTGTTGTGTGGATATGTCTGGAGATTCAGGTAAGTGCTGTTTTTTTAAGGGTTTTGGCTAGGGGTTTGAGTGTATGTAAGTGTTTTGGTAAATTGTAGGTGTAGGTTAGGGTAGGTAGGTAAGAGTGTGGAGTGTGTAACTGTTGAGAGTGGTGGTGTTTTTTAAGTATGTGATGTGTGTTTGTGCAAGGGAAATAGAGTATGTAGTGGTGGATTTAGTGTCTTTGTCTTTTTAGTGCTACCTTGAAGTTAGTATATATAAGTAGCAGGGGGGTGTCTGTGTTGTGTATGTGTGTTTTGCCGGTTTGTTGTAGTGTGGGAAGGAAGGTATGTGTATGTGTGGTGAAAGGTTTATTTAAAAGGTGCAATTTTGAATTTCGCACTTTTGGGGTTTCGGTATTTTGTCTGTTTGGCTTTATAGTCTCAGGATACTGAAATTAGAGTTTTCAGTATTTCGAGATTATAAAGTGAATCCATATATATGAGAGTGGGAGAAAGAGAGTAAATTATTTTCTATAATTAATTGGTGTATGATATGTTTATATTGTGTGGAAGCACAATGGATGAATTGAATGTATTCTTGGAATATAAAAACAGTGGATTTTTTAAAGTGCAAATCATCTTATTCAAAATTTTGATTTCTTCTATATTAATTTAAGTCTGATAATGGTGAAGTAAATACTAAAGCATATAGAAGAATTAGAAGAATGTTACAAAAAATACATATTTACACAAGAATAGTATGCATCCACCTAATTTCCACAGAAATACACCAAATGGCCAAACGGCACACCACTTGAGGTTAAATACTAATGAAGATATGTTAAACGAACAGTTAGATAAACTAATAAATGATATTAAGAACAGAGGATAAGCAAAAACTTCTTTGTATGTTCACAAAAAAAAACACAATAAAGGGCAGAGCGACTAATAATGGACACATTTTTAGACAAACAATTAAATATTCAAACAAAGAAGGACAGTATTAATGTCACACTATACTTATAACAGACAATTACGATGCACTGGCACATCTTGAGAAATCAGGAAGGTGTTAGTAAATTAGAATGTGATAATCTAAGATTTACCTATAGATGTGAGCAAAACTTAATTATGTTATAGAGAATAAAAAAATTTGTTTTAAGCATCGCAGTAGTAAAACCAGTACATATCCTTATGGCAAGTGCCATTTTATACAAATAAGGAAGCTTTTTTGCTCTCTAGTAACTCTAAAAGTTTACAAATATAATACGCATGCTAAATATGTGGTATACATATTGCCACATGCAATTTTTTTTTTTTGTCGGGAAGTCAATTAGAAAATTAAAGGAAATAATAGGTGACTATGATGTTAATGCGTTATAGAAACATATTAAGAATAATATATATCATAGACTTAAATAGGGGGGGTTAGATATAGTACATGACTGTTTAACAGATGGTGACATAAAAACACAAATGGAAAACTTAATACAAGTGAATTAATAAGCTGAAAATTACTAAATATTTAGGGCTGAATGAGCATTTTGACTTACAAACAATACTTAAGGCAAGACATTTAAGGTAGAATAGTAGCATCTGACTGGTTTTATTGTTGATCATGTGACTAACATGTATATTTAAATTGATATATAGCACATCTTACTGAATCTGACTTGATAAAGCATTATTTGTGAAAGCATTATGCACATTGTTTTGAACAAAGTTGCTTTTACTGCTTGCACTTGTTTCCTGTGCATCCTTTTTGCACTTACATACATTTATTACTTAAGCATAGGATTTATCCCTATTTATTTTTTTCTTTTACCTGTTGTTTTATGTACCATATTCGCAATGCTGTCTGCGTATACTTGCAGAGGTCCTGAGGACCAGGGATGATTTAAGGCTTTCAAAATGTTTATCACTGCCAAGACATTTATGGGATTCTGTCTGTCATGAGAGTTCCACAGACATTGCACTTTCACCTGTTCGGAGACCACTACCCATGTCAGGTCAGAAACATCTGCAGTGACAAAGTGGAGAGGGGTTAGCAGAAAGAATGGAAGACTCAGACAGCAGGACATCTGGTCTACCCACCAGATAATCTCCCTTCTTACAAATCCCAAAACAGAGATCTGAAAAGATAAAGGTGAAGATGACAAACATCACAGAAATACAATTCTGTAAGAAGGGTCAAGTGAAGATTTTTGTAAGTGGATATTAAAATCCTGACTAATTAAAAAAAGAATTATGAACAGCTAAGACTCTTCACAGATGGAGAAAGAGTTTGCAAATATAAGGCAATCATCCAAACATGGAAATATGTGAATGCCTTGAAATCTGCAATAAGCAATTACTGGAGCTAGACACTTTGTGAATAACCACAATGCAGTGGTATGTCCAAAAGGTACAACAGAGAACTTCTAACAAAAGCCAGACACAGAAAATCTGAACAGGTTGGCAATGAAAATGTGAAGATAAGCATCCTATACATCTAGCTTTACCATGAAAGCTAGCGAGTGCACCAGAAGTAAAAGGAAATGAAGGGAACTTTGGAATCTTCATAAAATATTTAGAAAGTAAAGGCCCAGTACCAGCCTTCTTCTTCAGCACCAGAAAAATAACTTAACAAAAGCCTTTGCCCATCTGACGTGGGTTAGGGTAGTTTTATTATTCCCTGAACAAGCATCTGATGCAAAATAGGAGGAAACACAGATACGTGGTTCAGAAGGCAATAAAGAATCCAGTGAAAGGTGATAGGAATTCCGATCAGTAATCCCCTCAAGGGTACACTTGGCAATTTGTTTGCCACAATCTGGTACCACAAGGGAATATGAAGCCTCAGGGATACAGACAGGTTGCTGGGGATGGGGGTGCTGAACAGGCAAAGTGTTATGCTGACTGTGAAGACTGTCTTTAATTTTTACACGCTTTTCACTTTCTTTTTGGAGCCTCTTTGCCACTGCTTTTTAAACTCCTCTTTAATTATTCCTTGCTGCTTAAACTTCTTATTGAAAAGTAAGCAGATGATAAAGGAACACTTGTACTTGCTTTTAAAAAGCAGAGTTGAAATATCTGAGTTACCCCTTGAATTACCTTCCACTTTCATCACACTTCTTGAGCACCTCAGCCGCAGAAGGGACAAACAAAACATCCTTGTATAGAGAGAATTTAAAATGTCAGTTTTAACATCTATGGGAAAGTTTTAAAAGCAAAGCAAAGCCAAGTCTATCTCCTCATTACTGACACAAAAGCAGCAGCTCTGGAAGAGTAATCTGCAGCATCATACGCATTAAAACATGCTTATTTACATGATAAGCAATGTTAGTGAGTTACTCAAGGATTTTTATACATCAGAACAAGGAAGGGTAACAATTAACTTTTACATGTTCTCAAAGAATAAAAGTAAAAACCTTAACATACTGTATGAACATGACAGTTTAACATCCTGAAATTTAAAGCAGCAGAAGAATACACTTTCATACCCAACCTGCAAAAAGCTTACCAATCCTTATCACATGGAATGCAGTTAGCAGCAGTAAAGTGTTTAGCAAATGTATTTTAAATAGAGAAACAACTGCTGGATCTATAGGGTTGGAAAACAAGTACTTATGAGTTTGAGTTACCCTGTACAGCATACCCCCCAACCATACCGAATTACTCAGTTTTTACAGAGCCTTGGGGTCCAAATAATGGGGTGCCACGATTCCCAAGTGGCACCCCTTCATTTCTGATTTTTGTTTTAATTTTTTTCTTCGTGCTTTTTGAGCTGACGTCATCTCCAGCAGTCTGTCGGAATTGAGCTCAAGGGCTCACAATTCCGGCTGTGGCTGCTTGAGTGCAGAAACAAATGGGTTTGGAGTTTATGGTGCTGCTGGACTTAGAGTTTTATTTCAATGGAGGTTTATTATGGTGGAATTATCCGCATTTTGCTTAAGGTATTTGCCAGTTTTACTTTGATGGAAATGTAGTAGCCTCAGGATATTATGCTTTACACCCAAGCATTTGTTATTTGGGTCCAGGCACTTGAGTGCAAGGAAAAACTGCCCATGACTGCCTTCAAAGTTGGACAGTCGGGCAGCACTTCAATAGTGCTAAAGCAGCTTTTCAGAAAAAGGTTCCCTGAAGCCCTGGTTTTGCGGGCCCCCTCTGCCTTTGGGTTGGCATTTCCCATTATAGCCTCTTCCTCATCCTCTGGAGGAGTACTCTCCACTTTGATCAGGAAAGGAGCCCTGAGATTTACTGAACCAAGTCTTTTTAGCCCCTCGTTGATTCCCTGATTAGGTTCGCTGAGGGCTGGAAAACAATCTCCATTGCAGACAAGGTCTTACCTTCTTGCTTGCTGTGGGTCATGGTGTCCTTAACTGATGGTCCAAAAAATGAAGAACCATCAAAGGGGGAGTTGACAAAAGATGCCATAAAGGGATCGGCAAAATCACAAACCCTCATCCATGCATGTCAATGTATAAAAGTGCTGGTGCCGGCTGCCCTTGAAGATCCTTCCTTTGAGTGGGAAACAAGCCTCATGGAAAAATTTGCTAGGGAGGTAAGAGTGGTTAGCTTTGGAGAAATCTTATCTAGTTCCTCCTTAGGCATGCACTCCAGCAAGGATTCAGAGTGTTCTTTAACCAGGTCTTTCTAAAGGTGAATAAAATGTGTCAAGTAATTAAGTGCTCGATGTAAAAAAGTCGCCTTAGCAAAGGCACACTTCCTGAACCTGTCCGGTGCTCTGGACTCCCTGCTGGCAGATGGACAGTCAAGCTCTGCTGAGCGAGCTCTTTCTTGCTAGCTGCTGCTGCCACCACCATAGTGTCAACTGGGATCCTGTTACTTCAAAAGGTTTGATCCTTGGGGGGAGAAAGGATTTTGTCTGTCACTTCGGCACATGCTCAATGGTGTCCAGCTCTTTCTAGGTCCGATGGGTGACAAAATGTATAACAGTATCTACCAGGGGTACTACCTAGGATGTAGACGATCCTGCCCTGAAGGCCCCCAGGAATATAGATTTCTCCATAGAGGAGTTAACGGCCACCTCTTTGCTTTAAAATTCCTAAGATGTCTGCAAAGCAGACATTGTCCGGTCGTGATTTGGGAGACTCCTCATCGTAGTTCATATCCTCGGTAAGGGACTCCATAAGGAAGTCCAAGTGCCTCCTCTTGCACATCCTCTTCCATGGGATCTCCTCAGTGGGATAATCAGGAGAGGAGTTGGAAGAGGAAGGGGCCACATCAGGTGAGATTGGTCTGGAGGTCCTTTAAGGCAGGCTAATCCTGGACAGAAATGGGAGGTCCAAGGTCCAGATCTGATGCAGGAACACAGGGAGGAGCAGAAGTCAAAGGGTCCAGTCCTCTGCTTGCAGAGAAAGTCTTTTCTAGAACCTGGAAAGCCGAAGGTTACAAGGATACTCCATCTAACTCCCTAGGAGCAGGAACTCCTGAAGAAGAGGGCCAGAGCTCACAAGAACCTTGACTCCCAGACAGAACTAGACCGGAGTTGTTGAGGGTTGAGGCTCCAAGGGGAAGGGAAGGATCTGAAAATACTGGAGCCGAACCCCACTCCTTGGATCCGGCCGCAACATCCCAGATCCAGAACTCACTCTGATCTGAAGACCTCAGAGCAGAAGTAGTCAAGGTCATGGTTGGTGTCGAGGCAACAAAAATCCTCTGATCTGACCCCAAATCCCCTCGGAAGACTGCTGTCTTGCGGCTCAGAAACTGAAACATGGATCAAAGAAGGAGAAAAAGAAGTGGGAGGAATACTCTCGGATCAACGAGGGGACAGAGCTGGAAGTACCCCCATCTGTATCTGAGTCTTGATAATAGACCTTAGCATCTTGTCCACATCATCATAAGGGCTTCTACAGGATCTGGAAGAAGCCACTGAAGGACGCGAGTGCCTGCTGGGTTTGCAAAACTTTTGTCGGAACCATGGGAGAAATGAATCTAACAGATCTCCCAGGAGAACGAATAGTAGATTGCGGATCTGGGGAAATGTGGATCCGAGGAGCCACATGAGAACTCGGATCCAAACTCTTAGGATCTGGAGACCCTTAAGTAGTAAAAAAGATAAGTAAAACCAATTAATCCAGAAGCCAGCGAGAAGAAAAACAAATCCAAATGGGACAAACCACTTTATTCGAGTTAAGCGCTTTCCTCTCCACTACAGAGACTTCATCAGAACAATATGCACACAACACCCAGCCATTTATGTACCCACCCCAATTAATCAATCAACTTTCAATTAAACTAGAGACAATTAAAACAAAAAAAAAAAACATCAACTGTCACAACAAATTCAATACTAATACAGCTGATTTACTCTAATCATATTCCATCTAAAGACTTAAAATTACCTAAATAAATAGCAATAAAAAAAATCATCTTTAAAAATATGAAATATAAACACTGAATTTTATACAGTGATAAATTAGTTCAGTTAACCTAAAATGTGGTCCATTTTTAAAACACTAGATATACTTATCATTTCACTGATGCTTGGATACTGAGAGGCGTTTAAATACAATTGCCACCTCAGTTCCAGTACATCCAAATGAATATCCAATATACCCTCCCTGCTCATCTTTGAGTAATTGTTGAACCACCAAGAATTTTAATTGGTGGCCCTGATGTTCCTGTGTGTGTGTCTATACAGGGCACTAGTGATTCTACAGTGCCTTATGTCCCACAAATGTTCACCAATCCTGACTTTGAATTTCCTAGATGCTTTACCTATATAAAATATGGGACAGTTTTCACAATGGGTCATGTAAATGACATTACAGCTGTTACAATTATAGTGCCCTTTAATATTGATAACCTTCCCATTAATTCTGAACTTGTCCCTGGTCTCAAATATAAACGGACAATATACACAAGAGTTACATTTGTAGTTACCAATCTTTCTATTAATTTTTTCATCCTTTTTCACACCCTCCAAGATGTTCTTTAGGGAGCTATCCTTCCTAAAAACAAACCTAGTGCCCTTTCCAACCTTATGTGCAATATTACCATCAAACTGTAAAATCTCCCAATTTGTTTTAATAACCTCAATGAGGGTATTTGCCACCCCAATATAGGTAATAATCAAGATTGAACTTGGGTTGACTTCACTGTCTACCCTTCTACTGGATCGCAAAGATCCGTTGCCTATAACAGGCCTATATGTACCTTGTTCACGCTTATTCAACACTTCAACCCTGACCTCATTTAAAAGGCCCTCTTGGTACCCTCTTTGCCTGAACAATTTTGGTAACTATTGATGTTGTTTATCTTTTTTCCGTGATCCCTCATGAGGAAGGTTTATGCTGGTTGGAACAGCAGCTTAATAAAACCAATATTTTTCATCAGGAGGAGGTGAATAAATTTGCTGCACTAATGGAGGTTGTGTTAAAGAACAACTATACATGTTTCGAACGGCAATATTACAAACAAATAAAGGGGGTGGCAATGGGGGTGGCTTGCGCCCCCATATTTGCCATCCTGATAATGTCCTATTGGGAACAGGAGTATTTAATGAAAACCTCATATATGTCCCATATAGTGCATTACACTAGATTCCTGGATGATCTTTTTCTCATTTGGAAGGGTACTGAGGAAAGTCTGAATGAGTTCCTTGCGTGTATTAATGGAACTGTGCAATTTTTTAAATTTCCACATGAATACAGCAAGAAAAAGATTAGTTATTTAGATATGGAACTGGAAAGTGACGAGTTAAACAAGAGGTTGATTACCAGAATTCATAAGAAAACGACTTTTTCTAACTCCTATTTGGATTATGATAGGTGGCACCCACACCATCAAAAGAAGTCAATTGTTAAGGGCTAGTTGGTGCAGGCTGCCTGAATGGTTAGTTTACATAACATTTCCTGTTGGAAATATAACTTATCATACAGATGATCAGGCAAAGAGGGTACCTCGACCTCAGCATCGACATTTATTTTATTTATTTAATTGCTTTTGTTGATCAGGAAAGTCCACTGGGCTGAGATGAGCCCATTTTTGTGGTGGCCCATGGAGAAAAGCTCCGTAACAAAATACAAAATAATAGAAATTTGTTAAACAAGTGTTTCCAAAGTGTAGCTAATTTACAAAGAGTACCAAACAAGAGAATCACTTGGAACATTGCATAATTATATGGCTGGAAGTTACAAAGTAATCCTCGAATCCAAATCTTTTGGAATCTTGGTTGGAGGCTCTGATGATACCCTAGCCTCCTTGTGATGGCATTTCTTTGTTTCGGAGCCGAGCGATTCCTTTGAGGGGGGTTGAGCTCCAGGAGAAGACAAAGTAGCGAGCATAAGGGCCTTTAAAATAAGTTTGTTCTTTCTCTCTTGAATGGATCTAGGATTAAACTCCTCACAGATACTAAAAGGGGAATCCAGGTTAGCTGCGCCTAAACAATAGACACATCTGTTATGTGCATCTGAGTGTGGGATTTTCCTTTCACACTTAGTAGACCTTTTAAAACCAGTTTGTTTTTCCATGCTGAAAAAGAATATATATATTTTTTTATAATAAGAAAGAAGTGCCAAAGCCCGAAAGGAAGGAAAGGTGGAAGAAAAAGGGAAGAACTAATGCACCTTGTACACATTGAAAGGTTAGGGAGGAAACTTAAAAGACTATAATATTAAGGAAATTACCTATAGATTAAGTTTAAAGAAAGTTTTAAATAAATATATAAGTACAGAAAACACTTATTTGCTCGAGCACTGGTAACCACGTCTGCATGCACTGGCGGCAAACAAGATTTGAGGAGGATGAGCTAGTGGCAGAGGATTGTGAGTAAGGGAGGAGCTTGAGCCTGGAAGCTGATGTCAGTAGAAGTCGGCCAAGTCAGATCAGAGGACTGGATCCGTAACCCATCAGTTAAGCAAAATGAGAAGGACAATATCAGATCAACACTTTTGTCAGAAAAACTCATGTTTCCTCAGAAAATTACCAGAAGGTTTTCCCCAGCAGGGCTATCATCCCAGCTCTTCAGGATTGCTAAGTGACCTACAGTTTCAAGGTGCCCTTAAAAGGAGTGCTTTTCTGAAGCAAGAAAGCACTCTGAATCTTTTCATGCCCCTTCTGGTCCTTACACTGGGGCTCCCTTTGAGTTCCTGGCACAGCACATGGAAGGTGTCCTGAAGCTTTGAAAGCTGGCCAGTCACAGAGGCAAGGCAGAAAAGCTTAGGATACTGCAACACTGATATAAATGTTGAACATCAAAATATATGAGTTTATGATTAAAAGTGAATAAATAAAAACAATGGCCATTTCAGATAAACTATATGGCAAGTTAAATAAAACAAAAAGCTGCAGACATGCTAAACAGTTCTAGAGGAAGCAGAAATTTTGAAAGAATCAAAAACAATCATTAATGACAATGTAATGTTATTACATAAAGGAAAATGTATCTGTCTCAGCATGAAATCTGAACTAAACATTGCAAAATATAGTTTTAAACTGTTTAATTTCCAAAACTCAATGCAAATCCACACAACAAACCAATTTCTATAAGCCTAATAACAGTGATACTGGGCTTGGTCTCTATATAATTATTTAATGACATTCTGGAGTTGAATAATAAAAATACTAGACAGAAATATAATATAAATTTTGTTTGTTAAAGCTGCTATGATCATCTGTAACTCACATATGTAAGGGAAAAAAGTAATTAGATGCCCATTTCTGGAATTTCAAAATCAAAAGACCTAACAATTAGGCTACATTTAACGCAGCACTTTCGGGACTGCTAAACTCAAAGTAAATATATTGTAAGGATGTTCATCTATGGAAGCTGAAATCAGATTTGACAGGTAGCTGAACATACAGCAGTGCCTAAGTAAACCATTTCATTAGAGAAATAAAAACACCTTGGTAAAATCAGTCAAGAAATGGCAACTAGTTGTAACATTCTAACTGATAACTTGCTTATATAAAGATAACTCATAAAGACTGCTACTGAAGAAAAAATCCAGAGGGGACACACACTAAAGCCATTCCAAATGTATCAGTTTCCAATAGCCAATATACAGTGGATATAAAAAGTGTACACTCCCCTGTTAAAATGCCAGTTTTTTTATGATATAAAAAATGAGACCACAATAAATAATTTCAAAACTTTTCCCATCTTTAATGTGACCTATAACCTGTACAATTCAATTGAAAAACAAATTTGTTAGGGTAAAAAATATATAAAAAAAAAAAAAAACGTACAATAAGCTGGTTGCATAAGTGTGCACACCCTTAAATTAATACTTTGTTGAAGCACCTTTTGATTTAATTACAGAATTCATTCTTCTTGGGTAAAAGTCTTATCAGCATGGCACATCTTGACTTGGCAATATTTGCCCACTCTTCCTTGCAAAAGCGCTCCAAATCTGTCAGACTGAGAAGGCATCTCTTGTGCACAGCCCTCTTCAAGTCACATCACAGATTTTCTACTGGATTAAGGTCTGGGAACTGGCTGGCCCATTCCAAAACCTTAATTTTCTTCTGGTGAAGCCATTTCTTTTGTTTATTTGGATGTATGCTTGGGGTCATTGTCATGTTGAAAGGTGAAATTCCTCTTCATCTTCAGCTTTCTAGCAGATGCCTGATGGTTTTGGGCCAGAAGTGACTGGTATTTGGAACTGTTCATAATTCACTCCACCTTGACTAAAGCTCCAGTTCCAGCTGAAGAAAAGCAACCCCAAAGCATGATACTGCCACCACCATGCTTCACCATGGGGATGGTGTTCTTTTGGTGATGCAAAGTGTTGTTTCTGCACCAAACGTACCTTTTGGAATTGTGGTCAAAATGTTCAACCTTGGTCTCATCAGACCATAACACATTTTCCCACATGCTTTTGGGAGACTTGATGTATTATTTTGCAAATTTTAGCTGGGCCTGGATATTTTTCTGTGTAAGAAAAGGCTTCCATCTTGCAACCCTACCCCATAGTCCAGACATAGGGAGAATATGGGAGATTGTTGTCACATGTAGTACACAACCAGTACTTGCCAGAAATTCCTGCAGCTCCTTCAGTGTTGCTGCAAGTCTCTTGGCAGCCTCCCTGACCAGTTTTCATCTTGTCTTTTCGAAAATTTTGGAGGGACGTCCTGTTCTTTGCAATGTCACAATTGTCCCATATTTTCTCCACTTTTTGATGACTGTCTTCACTGTGTTCCATAGTTTATCCAATGCTGTGGACATTTTTTTGTATCCTTCTCCTAAATGATACCTTTTAACAATGAGATACTTTTGATGCTTTGTAAGCTCTCTGCAAACCATGGCATTTGCTGTAGCAGGCAACTGAGTAAATGTCTGGGAAATCCTACTAGGACAGCTGAACTTTATTTGGGGTTAATCAGAGTCTCTTTAATTGATGGCAGGTGTGTACCCAAGAAGACTGAATGTCGTAATTAAAGCAAAAGGTGCTTCAACAAAGTATTAGTTTAAGGGTGTGCACACATATGCAACCAGCTTATTGTATGTTTTTTTATTTTTTCCCCCAACAGATTTCTTTTTCAATTGATTGTCACATTAAAGGTGGGAAATGTTTGAAATGATTTGTTGTGGTCTCATTTTTCTATATCACAAAAACCTGGCCTTTTAATAGGGGTGTGTATACTTTTTATGTCCACTGTAGTCATTTAAACCCTCTGTCATAAAAAAGCAGCTCTGAAACTTAAAGATGCAACTTGAATTAATTTCAGAGATGTACTGTCCATACTGTCACCTCACAGTAAGACGTTGTCCTGTTCGATTCTCAGCTAAAGCGTCTTCTGTGTGGAGACATGCGCGAATGGGTGTACCTTCATTGAAGGTTGTGCGTCAGAGCTGGCAACTCGGTGTGTAAAAATCTACTGCCAATCATTAGCAGACTGAAGTTCCACTGTGGTGACCCCTAACCGGGAAAAGCCGAAAGATGCAACAAATGTCCATATTCAACACACTCTCAAGATGGCTGCAGTTGTAGGTCACTGTGAGCAGATTATCTTTTTATAATCAATACTGTCCGTGCTACCACAAAAAATGTCATCCTGGTAATGATAAATGTGCATGTGCTAAATCTCTTGGAAACCAGAGTTTAATTTATTTATTTTACATCTGTTGACCGGGATTGTCCAACTGTGCTGAAGAGCACTTTTTCAGCGGAGGCCTGGGGAGAAAAGTTCCAACATATTAAACAATTTTCATTATAAATTAGCATTAAACAGCAATGTCACAGGATTATTACAAGGCATTAAATAGCAATACAATGTTATACAGTGTCAATAATCAGGAGTATAGCAAAACTATTTCAAGATGTATAAAAAGAAATGTCATTAAGAGGAGTATAGTTTTTGGGGTAAGTGGTTACAAAACCCCAGTTTTATCAATGTAGTTGCATGAATGCAAGACAATTACAATACAATGTTTCTGTGAGGCAATTTGCTTAATAGATTTTAGAAGACAGTAGAAAGAGTAGTCAAGGAAGATTAGAGAGAGCTAGTGAGAAGAGTGAGTTAAGGGCAGAAAGTAGATTAAGGTATGACAAGTAGGGGATGTTAAGGAGGGAGAGTGTAGTGGCAGGACCAGTGACTTTTAAAGTGCTCTTTGGTGGCTGTCTTAAATTGTTTAGGATGTGTAAGGGTCCTGATTTCTAGTGGGAGCATATTCCAAGCAATAGTAGGGTGATACCTGTACATGTTGCGTCCAACTTCAGACTTGGGTTTGTAGATTTGTAGTAGGCCTTGATTAGAGCTTCAGAGAGGTCTGGAGGGAGAATAATGGGAGATTAGAGGGGATAGTGCTGGGCAGTATGAAGGCTGGTGTAGGACAGAAAGGATGATCTGGAGCTGAGAGAGAAGAAGCTGGTGGGGTAATTCAAGCCAGTTTGTTTTAGAGAGAGACAGTGATGGGATTTGTAGGTTTGTTGGGCAGCAAATCTAGCAACCCTGTTGTGGGTAGATTTGACTTTGGTCAGGAGTGCTGAGTTAAGATATGTGAGAATTTGAGAATTGTACATTAGACTGGGTAGACGGTAGGTAAGAGAGAGTAATCTTGGCTTCAGAGGTAAGGAATTTCTTGTTACAGAAAAGGAGACCTAGATTTGAATGAGTCTTTTTGATACAGTTATTAAGATGCAAGTCAAACTTAAGCTGATCATCGATGGTTACGCCTAAGAGCTTAGTGCTGGATTCTACCTGAATGGGAGTGTTATTAAGGGACTGTATGGAGAAGGAGAGTTTAATATTGTTGAACTTCTTAGGTAGGAAGAGTAACAGCTTTGTTTTTCTAGGGTTAAGGATGAGCTGGTTGTTGGAGAACCATGTTTCAACTAAGTTAAAATATGCCTCAGTAGCTGAAAAGAGCTTAGAGGGAGAGTTGGCTGTGGTGATGACTGTAGAGTCATCTGCATATTGCACTAAAGATGACTGAGGACAGGAGGTATAGAGCAGATTAGTAAAGATATTGAAAAGTAAAGGCCCAAGGTATACCCTTGAGGTACACCAATATTTACAGAGAGAGGAGGGGAAGAGTGCTGACTGCCATCTCACCGATTGAACTCTATCAGTGAGGTTGCTGGAGAACCATGCAACAGTATCAGAGGAGAAGTTGAGGTTATACAGTTTGTGCAGCAGAAGAGAGTGTTAGACAACGTCAAAAGCTTTTGAGAGGTCCAGGAATAGGCAAGAAATAAGTTTATGATCGTCCATGGCTATAGAGACGGTGTTGAGGAA